>NC_060900.1:14658665-14886165 GCF_014805685.1 Silurus meridionalis
CACGAGGGGTCCAGGTGAGCGCACTGAGGGGGGCCATCAAAGACGAGCAAAGAGACATGCCTTCACAGATCGCCCCGACTGGATGACATTATTAGTATTCGCATTGCAGACTGAAGGCATGAACCCAGAGAGTCCTGGGGGGAAGCTGTGATGGCTGTAATGATATTGTAATGGGATATTAGAGGTGACTGGAATGTTGTCAAAGCTAATGGGCACCACTTTTAGATCTTCTACACAGGGCCATATTACAGTCAGGGAAAGATAGAGGCACTAATGCGAAGCATATTTTGGATTTATAGTGTTCGAAGGGACAGAAATCCAGCTTGTGCCAGCAGAGGCTGAAAAAGTGCTTCAGTAAGGAAAATTACATAGTCAGGGAAAAAAAAAAACCGCATTCATGTGATCATAAGTGTTACTAGACAAAGCTAACTCTGCCAGAGTGCCATTTATTTATTTATTTTTTACTGCTGTGGCTATAATGCTAAGATGTCATCGCTTTTATCCTTTTTTTGTTTGACTGGATAAAAAGCCCTTAGATGCCATGCTCTCTCTGTAGTAAATATCAGGGGACAATCCAGGGGTTGATGAAAGATCAGTGATGGTGTCGTTGGAATCTGAATAACAACAGTTTCACTCTTCTCTAATCCATGATGTAAATTATGACCCTGTAACACATGTAGCAATCGCACCGCTGAACACGTTTAGCTGAGGAAACGACATTTAACATCGTCAATGCTCACTGTTGAATTTTTAATATCTGTATTGGTTAAGACGTTTAGAGTGTACATATTTTGTCTTCCCTCCCTCAGGCACATGCTTTGAGAGAAAGTCATCAGAAAGGTTTGTGAGTGGTCAGGGCATCATAACAAATCATTACTGTGATATTCGCCCGAGAGATTGTCGATCTTTGATGACCGGGTCACATAGTGTGTATTTGGCTACTAGTTTACTGCACAGAAGATGCAAACCAAGAATTGTATGGTTTTATGTACAGTATCAGGACATAATATATGATCTGGTCCTTAAAAGGTCTTAAAATGAGGTAAATACAACCTCAAATGAAAAACAACACATCATGTCAATTTATTTTTACAAAAATCCAGCCGACATGGAGACACCATTCGCGAAAAACTAAGTACACATTTACATAAGGTTTACTTCTATATAAATTAACAGGCTAAGTAGCAGCCAGGCACTACAAATCCGATGCCCTCGATTCATTGATCATCAGCAAGTGTGACCACATCTGTAAAAGCAGAAGTTTTAGTGCTTTGCTGGTCTGTGTGTTAACCACATCAGCGATGATCTCAGAGAAGCAGTTGGGATCATTCTGGGAAGGGTTCTAAAGCCATTTCCAAGCAAATGTGAAGCTCATCATTTTGTAGTGTGGACTTGAACTCTTTTTGCCAAAGAATTCTGGAGTATTCTCTCCATGCAACAGGACAATCATCACATGCACACCAGCAAATCTACCACAGAATGGCTGAAAAAGAACACAATCAAGGTGTTGCAATGGCCAGTCAAAGTCCAGACTCCAACCCGACTGAAGTGCTGTGGCAGGACCTTAAGAGAGCTGTGCATAAACAAATAAAACGCATGCTAACCTCAATGAACTGAAGCAACGTTGTAAAGTAGAGCGAGCCAAAATTCCTCTACAGCGATAAGAGACTGATAAAGTCATACAGAACAAGAGTGCTTTAAGATATTGCTGATTAAGATGGATCTACAAACTAGTGAATCTGAAGGTGTAATACGTTTTTCAGACATGACTTCTGGTTAGATTTTTTTCTTGTCAAAAATAATCACTGATATTGTGTAACATGTTGTGTGTTTTTCATTCACGGCTGCATTTCCTAAGGTGTGTCTAAAATCTGTTAAGTACGAGATGATTTTTATTCTGTCCTGTATAGCAAAACCATAGAATTAAAAGAGGGTGTGCTTTCTTTTCAACAGGACTGTAGCTACATGTAATACAGACACATTCTGGAATTAGTCTCGTTCGTCTGTTCGTTCTTTCTTTCTTTCTTTCTTTCTTTCTTTCGTTCGTTTGTTCGTTCTGTCGTTCGTTCTCTCGTTCTCTCTCTTCTACCGTACATAGTTATCATTGTTTCTTTTTTAAAGATTCTGCTTACGGTTTGGTCTGGACATCTAATATTCCAGTTACACCTCCTTTATACTGTATTTAACTGTTTGCGTTCTGCTCTCTGGTGCTTGCAAAACGTTCAAGTAAATGTATTGTACATATTGTAGGGTTCATGAATAATGTAACATTATTGACACGGTATATTCACAGTATGGCTTTCTATTAGGCCAAGCAGTTAAATGACCTCGTGACCAAGACCCCAGATATCTTCCTACAGAATACAGCATAGATATTTGCCATGTGGATATTATTGTATTCCAGTGAAAGAAAGTACAAAACGTCTGATTAGATGTGAAAGGTTACTACAGAGTTCTACAATGTTAAGCATTTTTAAACAAGTTATGTTTATATCATGTGTCCTTTACATATTTTATATTGATTGGCAAAGTTTTATTTATTTGTTTGCTTTTCTTTTTTTTAATTGCTAATGAATTTAGCTAGTTTCGTGATACAACTGCTAGAAATACATTAACCTGTTTCATCGCTCTCTTTTTGTTTTTCTTTTTGTTTTTCTTTTTTTCTTAGAGAGCCACGGCCTGTGTCACTCTGTGTGTCCTGTGATGATGAGTTGTTTTCTGGCCTTGAGACTTTACCCTTCAGACTGATGCAACAGGACTGCACGTCCATGAAAACGCTTCTGCTTCGACTTCGCAGGGTTTTGCAAGAGGTAAGGCTTCATGCTTGCAGCTGAATTCTGGAGCTGCTGTTTTTTTGTTGTTGTTGTTGTTGTTTTAATTTTTTTATTTTATTTTAAATTATCAGAGGTATAAACAGGGCTGTATGGTCCATGCCTGCTTGGACATCTTCATTAAATTTCCTTGGAGAACAGCTATGACAGTTTTGCCTCAAGCACACATAATCTGATCATTAGAAGCACTGACAAGTGACAAGTTTATAACATTGATTATCTCGTTACAGTGGTACCTGTCAATGGGGTGGGATATATCAGGCAGCAATTTTGAAGTTCTTGATGTTGATTTGTTGGAAGCGGAAACAATAGACAAGCTTAAGGATCTAAGCAACTTTGAGAAGGGTAAAATTTTTGATGACTAGACGATCGGGTCAGTGGGCCTCCAAAACAGCAGGGTCATTTGGGGTGTTCTGTATATGCTGTGGTCGTTACCTTCTAAAAGTGGTACAAGGAAGGACAACCAGTGAACCAAAGGCAGAGTCACGAGCGCCACAGATTCACTGATGCGTGTAGGGAGTTAGTCCATCTGGTCCAGGCTCACAGAGGAGCTTCAGTAGTACAAATTGCTAAAAAAAAGTTAAGCACGTGGGCATTAGAACTGGACCAAGAAGAAGAGGGTAAATTATATAAATCCTGTTTTCCTTGACATCATATGGATGGCCAGGGGTGTATATGTGTAACTTACCTGGGGAAGAGATTGCACCAGGATGTACTAGGGGAAGAACTTAAGTCAACATGAGTAGTGTGATGCTCTGCTGAGAAAACATGGGTCCTTTGTAACACGCCACCTATTTAAAGCCACATATTAACTGTACATTACAGTAGCCTAATTTTCAGTGGTTAAGGTGCTGGGTTACTGAACAGAAGGTCAGGGGTTTCAAGCCCCGGTATCGCCAAGCTGCCGCTCTTGGGCCCTTGAGCGAGGCCTTTAACCTTCTGTGCTCCAGGGGCTCCGTATCATGGCCGATCCTTCGCTCTGACCACAGCTTCCAATTAAGCTGGAATGTGCGAAGAAAGCCTTTCACTGTGCTGTAATGAATATGTGACAAATAATGGCCATTAATAAAAAGTTTAGAATCTTTATTTACTAGGCTGTAATTTCTGAAGCACAACTGTGTCAATGTTACTGACTATGCAAAAAACATTACAAACTTTATTGAAGCTGGAGTCGGAGCAAACAGAGCTTGAAGTTCACCCTGCAAATGCCACCGAATCAAACAAAAATATAGATTGTTTTTTTATTGTTTTGCAAAACTGTAGGCATTTTGATCTTTTGACTAAATACAAGCTCATTTTTTTCAGTGAAGGTCCCTTTTACTCTCGTGTTATTTTAGATTTCATTATCGACTCTCTCTATAGACACATATATCCGCGACACTGGACAAGTGTCCAGACACTTTATTTTACACACTAGCAACATTAGAGTCGTAAAAACTATTTTGTGAAGGCATAAAAAAAAATAATGTTATGAGACAAAAGAAGGTCCAAGAAAGTGCACAGAACAGAAGAAACATGAATATTAAAGAGGAAATTGTTTGCCCTCCTCGCCAACTCTGTCCTCTCATTAACTTGCAAATGTGCCATCTTCCATCTCCATATGTAAACGGCTCAGTGAAAAGAATTGCAATGACTTGTGCTTTTCTGCTTTGTTTATGATTGTGTGACCCTGTGATATTGAGCACAGATGAAGACGTTTGTTCATTTTCCCAATGGTTTCTTATTTTATGCAGTCATCCAGAATTACTGGCAGCCTTAGTAAAGTGCAATAAAGATTCTTACGAACAAAGTACCAGCATGTTCCCATTTTCGTCAACACGAGGAAACGAGAAGAACTCGCAAATTAACTAAGACTGAACTGTGTTTACTTTCATCAATAAACCGATTCCAGAAACCCTTAGAATCATTAAGATTCTAAGAAAGTAGCCAGAGCTGTAATAAACCTCTATGCCCCCACATAGAGAGGAGGATGGTTACAGGGACAACATTTCTCCAAGGGTCACAGCTGGAGATTTGCAGAAGATAAACATCATTTTGGATTTATTAAGTCTTCAAATGTGAAATTAGACCTCCATGCTAACAAACTATTTGGAAGGTCAGACCAAAGCTGCTTCATTTTTCAAGTGTGTGTGCATGGAATTTAGTAAATGCTCTTGGAAAGTTGAGTGTTATGTGGTTTTTTGGTCAGATTAATCAAAAGTTTTATTTTTCTAAGTATGATTTTACAAGAAAGAATCTTTAATGCTAAGTATGGTAGAACAGTGGTAGACCAACCCCAGGACGTGGACCGGCACCAGTCCGTGGGTCAATTGGTACCGGGCCGCACAGAAACAATACATAACATTATTTCCGTTTTATTTATTATCCGATTCTGAACGTTATTTTATTTTGGAAAATTACAAGATTCTCTCCACCACATCTGTTTATGACTCACTCATGATGCCTCGGTCACATGTCTTACCTCCATCCGCTACCTTCTTAAAGGGGCTGCTCTGGCCGCTAACACATAATACATAACCGCTAAATTGAAACCCCCAAGCGAGCAAAATGAACAAAAAAACAACACAGTGGATTCACGTTTATTATTAGATTTAGAAAATACCATGTTTTCATGGCGGTCGTATCATTTTATTTTGTTGTATTTATTCGCCACACCTTAAAGGCCGGTCCGTGAAAATATTAGTTTGACATTAAACCAGTCCGTGGCGCAAAAAATGTTGGGGACCACTTTGGTAGAGGATCTGTAATGAAATAATGTTTGGTTTTTGTTTTTTTTTATAAGGGCTCCATAAAGTTTTAGAAGATCTGGTTGCCTCAATTAAGAATCAACAACTGTAAACTTGTACATGGCCATCTAATTGATGTAGTTTACAAGCCAGGTCTTTGATAGTATGAATTTTTTCTTTCAGTTTAGCGAATTTTTTTTTTTAAGAAATAAAAAAGATTTAGAATCAAGTGAGGTGAAAACGGCAAGTTGACAGAGGCAGGGTAATGCTCTAGGCAATGTTCTGCTAAGAAACTATGGGTCCTCACCTAAAGATTAGTCATAAAACCTATACATTACAGTAGCCTAGGAATGTCATCTTTCCTTAGAAAAAAACTTTTTTATCTTTACCTTGAGCACAGCTTTGTCTTGGCTAGGCCAAAAATATCCAACACACAACTTTGTCAGTGTTGCTGACTATGTGAAATTGAACATTTATGACTAAAGCTGGAGTCAGAGTAAGCAGAGCCTGAAGTTCAACCTGCAAATGTCACTGAATGAAACAAAAATATAGATTTTTTTTTTTATTATTTGGCAAAACTGTAGTCCCTCTGAGCTTTTGACTAAATACAAGATCATTCAGTTGATTCAGTGGAGCTTCCTTTACTCTATTGAGTCATGTTATTTTAGATTTCATTATGGACATTATTTAATAGGAAAATTGAGGATCTACAGAGATCCTGTAATTGCGGTCAGGTCTCGAATTCTGTGCATTGTATTTTCCAGTCTCTTTACGAAAAAGGTGCAAGAATTAAGCATTAAGGCTAAATGTTGGTCATTTTCAGATTGTGAGATTAAATGAATGAACTGTTATCATTCTTTTTCTCCTTCAATTTTTTTAAGGCCATCTTTCCCAAAGGTGCAGATAACTCTGGAATAATTTAATTATTCGCTCGTTCAGTCGATTATCACTTCACTATCGCAAGACACAGCTTGCCATTGGGCTAGTTAGGTAGCTACAGCTAACCTGACATATAATATACCAATGGCAATTTCTTACAGATTGTTCAAAAATGGTTTCTTACTTATGGGTGTCATTTTGCCCTAAAGGTCAACTAAGTTGGCATGTCTATGCTACCAAATTATAGCACACCTCACAAAAGATGCTTTCAGTGAAACACTCAGTGGACCATTAAGCACTCAAGATCCATTAGGGCATTACAACCGAGTGTGCTGCTGAAAATATCAGGAACACAACCACTTATCATGTACAAACATTTAGACCAGCTGAACAGCTGTAGCTGAATCCTCTGTTTTAGAATGACTCAAAACAGAGAAGAAGGAAAAAAAAGAAAAGAAAAGAAATATATAAGTCCTTGCACTTAATTCTTATCACATCCGATGCTCACTAGGGTTATTAGGGTTGATTATATTTAACTTTTTACATGGCACAGAGTGTAAGTAACAATGAAAAGCTTTTTTACCAGATAGAAGTGAAGTGCAGAGAAAAACTGATATATATCAAGTTATGTGTTTACTGTGAGAGTCTGTGCCATGAGGTGCCATGTTGAACATCCAGAGGTCAGTATGAGGGAATTTTACTCAAAGCATCACATTTGAATTGCTCTAATACACGATACACTAATATGTATGGTTCTGTCAAGCAGACAAAAACATGAACATGACAACAGGACATGTGGCTTTGCATCCGTAAGTGACGTACAGCTGTTATCACTTAGGGTGTACTTACTTTTGTTGTCAGTTATTTAGACAATAATGGCTGTTATTTTTAGAGGACAGTAAATCTATACTGCTATACAAACTGCACATTGACTACACTAAAATATATTGAAGTTTCTATAGTATTGTTCCTTGAGAAGATCTGCTGAAATGGTTGTTGAAATGAGAGGGGTGTACTCACTTTTGGGAGACACTGTATCTATCTGTATTCATTTAAAAAGGTTGTGGGAACTTTGGAGCTTGGACCTTGAAGAACTTTGTCTTTATCCTTCCCTTAATTCTGACCAGTCCCCTTCTGAATCCCTGCAGCTTAGAAGCATATCACGATGCTCACAATATTCTAATGCCGCCGTCACCACTATCTTTCATCGCAGAACGGTTTTAGTGACTTGATGAGCAGTATCTGGTTGTTGCCAGATGTTGTGCTCAGACACAAATGTATTCAATTTATGTCTCATAAGACCATAGGAACTTTTTCCTCATGCTCTTTGATTCTTTTAAACACCCTCCATGTGACATTTAATCAGGAGTTACTTGTGTCTAGCCACTCTACTATAAATGCCTGATTGATGCGGTATTTCTTAGATTGAGGTTTGCAAAGAGAAGTTTTCTGTGAAGGACTTCTGTAGCTTTGTTAAAAAATAACTGTTGGGTAGGACTCCTAGTGGTTCCAGACTTCTCTTCCATTTCACATCTGTGGTGTTCATGTTGCTTCTTAAACAATTTAACGATTTAGAAATGGTTTAGAACCTAGCCTAGGTTTATGTATCTCTACTCAATTTGATTTTGGAAATCTGTGGACAGATCCCTAGGCTACATGGCTTGGTTTTGGTCGGATCTGCACTCTGTATTGTGGGACTCTATACACATAGTCGAGTGCCTTTCTAAAATCATGTCCAGTCAACGAAATTTAGTAAATTGGACTCCAGTTCGAGTTCAAAGTGGAGTCTAACAATTGAGATAAAGAAGAGATCTTTTTTGTTTTGATTTGAATGTATTTTGTCAAAAAAAAAAGATACATTTTCTTTTTTTTTTTTGGAAGTGGAACCTTTTGGTGTATTGGAATCTGTTGATCATTTGAGTTAACAAAAACTGCCCGTATTCAAACTGATGTCTTTGTTGTTGTTGTTGATTTTTCTCCTGTTTTTTTTGTAGAGCACTGAGCCCAGCCCTGCCAGCAGCCTTCACTCTTTACCTATAAGCCCCTGCAGTGAGAAGTCACCAGCTTTCAAGGTAATTCCTTGCATTATAGATACTTATTTTCTAAGCCTTTCAGAATGGTAAAGTTTATGTAATCAAGCATAAGGTTTTTGTAGTTTGTTAAAATGTACAGTTTAACTGTCAGGATTTTAAAAGTACAGTCACAGAGAATGAATTTCCTTTCCATTGTGCATCTTTCAACAAAAAAATCAACAAAAAACAATAAAATCCTCTCTGCAATTCAACTTCAGTTTATCTGAATATGAATGATTTTTTTTTACATTATTTTTTTACTATCAATAAAATAAAGTTGATGAGATTATTTTATTATGTTCGGTAATCCGTTGGAGCCGAGCCATCGTTGTCACAAGAGAAAGGTTTATACTTTTGCCTGTGGAACTTTTTTTTTCTGAGGAGGGAAGCGGATTTTGTTTTTCATCAGGATTTATAATAATTTTTTTTTTTTTAACTCGGAAATCCCGTCGAGCTGAGCAAAGTTGGAAACGAGGTCTCTCTCTGTCCTCCTTCCTGACCTACATGGAGCACATGCAGGAGCAGCATTCACACCGACGGGCCATGTGATGTCGCAGCTTGTCCGTAGCCAGCGAGAGGAAAGCTTAGAATAGGACGCCATGCATTCTCACACCGTGCTCGGATGACAGGGGGAGGGTGGGACTTGTCCTGGCTTGTTCTAGAAAATGTAAAACTTCCCTGTTTTTAAAAATAAAACCCACGATCCCACCTGAGACGGAACCGTGTCACTTTCTGTCCTACTTTGAGCAGAAAACTTTGTGTATCGAACATTTGTTATCCCCGTCGCTTTTGTAATTGGAGCCTGAGGAAAGCGCTCTCGTGTGGCGAGAATGAGAAACTTGCAGGGAGAATGTAGACTCGTCACACTTGTTACCCGATAATAATGCATGTAACCGCCATCAGTCATTAAGCTCCGCTATATATTTCTAGTGCAACAGGCATAACCGGGTTTAAGTGTGATTCAGGAAATTGGATTTAGGTACATAATGCACAGTTCCAGTTTCAGGCTGCTGAGCAGGATCCATTGTTCTAGTTCATACTATATTTCATAGTGATAAAGGAATGGGTTTCCCATACAGTGTCAAACTCAAAACATGTATTTATGGCCAACGTTTCCCATAGCATGTACTTTATCATGGTCAAATGAGGAAAGAATCGTTTTATCATGCAAATTTTGTCGGATTTTTTTATTCCATCCTGCTTATACAATTCAATAATGAGCATGACATGCTTCAGTTGGTTTGCGGCTTTGTGTTTACACATTGCATACAAACATTAGAAGATGTAGTGTTGTTCTGCGTTAATTAACTAGTTGGAATGTTTTTTGTTGAACAGGGTCTGTTTACCACGCAGCTGCTGTAAAGGGCATTATAATAACACTAGATAATATTTGTAGGACAATTAATAAAGGTAGCAATAATGCCTTTTAGGATCAGAGTCCCCGTTTTGATCTTTCGCTCAAGTTAGACTGATTGTTTCCTAATGCTTTGCTTGTGTCTGTTTGAGTTTCCTGTCAGTCCTCCTGCCTTCTGAAACCTTGCTCGTAGGTGGATTAGCTAGGCTAAATTGTCCTTAGACAATTGCCCCAGGACAAGCTCTAGATCTATCACAACCCTTACCAGGATAAAGAGCTTAGTGAAAGTGAATAAATGAGTTGTGCATCAGAAAAGCACAAGAGAAAAAAGGGTGGGCTAAGTGGCATAGTGTACCTCCTCTATCAGTTATGGTGACAATAGACAATAGGTGACAATCAGAGGCATCTGTGAGCTCATGCATGCAGAAGTGGGCAGATTACACGTTTCTCCAATTGTTTCACTCTGCCCTATGACGCAGCATGAGCAATAGTCCAGAGCTGAGAGGTGGCGGAAATCGACCAATGCTCACCGAGAAAAGTTCCGGTGGAAAAAGGGAGGCAACGAATGTGTCGTAAAGCTCTTTTCAGTGACTTTGCGCAATTGTTTCAGCTCACCTCAGCTCACCTTCTTTTTTCAATAAAATCACAGCGTTTCTTTATGATGGACAAAAAGCAATCTATTTCAATAAATGTAAAACCACCAACACAATGCTCTTTTCTGATATTAACGTCCGACATTGTGCCTGCTGTATCAGCAGCAATATTATTGTAACATTCATAAAAGCTGAATCTCAAGAAGATTCTCGGCTCAAACCGATCCAAGGTGAGATCCAACGGGTTTCGAAACGAATCCATAGCTACGAAGCAAAAAGTATCCAAGGTCCTAGACTGTATTTACATAGTAATACAGACAAATGCAGTAAGCTAATTTTTTGTTTTTGTTTTTTAATAACAACAATAAAATGTTATAAGAAATTTTAGATTACTAGATACTGTAAAGAAGAATGAGGAAATTCTTTATTTTTGTTTGTTTTTTTGTTTTCAAACAAATATGTTTTAATAAAATCCCCCTAAAAAAGGGATAGAATATGGTGAGAAAATGCTCACATCGTAAGGTTTAACTATTGCACACATACCTAAATGCTGTAAATAATAAATGAAAATGAAATGTGTGTAGTTGAATTCTCTTTAGTTCCTGTCTTTTCAGGCGGCCTGTACATTCACCCGCTCTGACTAGCATAAAAGTATGTTTAAAATTACTGCTCACACCAGGAAATACGAATTATGCAGAGCACAGCAAATCACTGAAGTATGGTAATTAGGTCTAAATGGAAAGATTGGCTACATGCCTCTCTAGGACAGCCATACGGCAGGACTTTTTATCTTGAAAATGAGATTATTTCCCCATAATTCAAAGTTTCAGTGAATTCTTTTTCTTTCTTTTTTTTTTTTCGCTCTCGCACAAAAGAAACGTTAAATAGTTTCGTTTCACGGTGATCATACTTATTTAGAACAGTTGATGTGCACTATTTTGGATTTAGCTTATGCTGATAAATGCATTCTTTTTAAACTTCTTGAAGATGATAAGGACAAATAATATTGGTGTTAAAATATTGTCTCTTTGGTTTTCTGGTGTAAGCACTTTAGATCGATCGATCGATCTATCGATCGATCTATCGATCGATCTATCTATCTATCTATCTATCTATCTATCTATCTATCTATCTATCTATCTATCTATCTATCTATCTATCTATCTATCTATCTATCTATCTATCTATCTATCTATCTATATATCTATCTATATATCTATATATCTATATATATATATATATACTGTATATACACACACATACAAACCCGATTCCAAAAAAGTTAAAGTATAAATTGTGAATAAAAACAATGCGATGATGTGGATGTTTCAAATTTCATTATTTTTTCAGAATACAACATAGATGACACATCAAATGTTTAAACTAAGAAAATGTATCATTTTAAAAGAAAAAATAAGTTGATTTTGAATTTCATGGCATCAACACATCTCAAAAAAGTTGGTACAAGGCCAAGTTGGCATCCCCTCTTCTTTTTATAACAGTCTGCAAATGTCTGGGGATGGAGGAGACAAGTTGCTCAAGTTTAGGAATAGGAATGTTGTCCCATTCTTGTCTAATACAGGCTTCTAGTTGCTCAACTGTCTTAGGTCTTCTTTGTCGCATCTTCCTCTTTATGATGCGCCAAATGTTTTCTATGGGTGTAAGATCAGGACTGCGGGCTGCCATTTCAGTACCTGGATCCTTGGCCATGATGTTGTAATTGATGCAGTATGTGGTCTGGCATTGTCATGTTGGAAAATGCAAGGTCTTCCCTGAAAGAGAAGGAAAGGATGGGAGCACATGTTGTTCTGGAACTTGGATATACCTTTCAGCATTTATGGTGCCTTTCCAGATGTGTAAGCTGCCCATGCCACAGGCACTCATGCAACCCCATACCATCAGAGATGCAGGCTTGTGAACTGAGCACTGATAACAACTTGGGTTGTTCTTATCCTCTTTAGTCCGGATGACATGGCGTCCCAGTTTTCCAAAAAGAACTTAAAATTTTGATTCGTCTGACCACAGAACAGTTTTCCACTTTGCCACAGTCCATTTGAAATGAGCCTTAGCCCAGAGAAAATGCCTGCACTTCTGGATCATGTTTAGATATGGCTTCTTTTTTGATCTATAGAGTTTTAGCCGGCAACGGCGAATGGAACGGTGGATTGTGTTCACCGACAATGTTTTCTGAAAGTATTCCTCAACCCATGTTGTGATTTCCATTACAGTAGCATTCCTGTATGTGATGCAGTGGCATGATATTTAAAAATAGTGTTTTTACTTTAAAAAAGGAACAGTAGACATTTCGTTTATTTACTCATCTGTCTGAAGAGTTCAACATTCAGCATATTCCAGCATTTAGGTTTTCTCTAACCGTAGTGATCTCAGTTTGTTGAGCTTGACCCTTTCCCACTACTGAAGTATCTAACTAGGCCAGATAAACTGAAATACTACTCGAGTGGAGCTTTACAGCATGGTTCCAAAGAGACACTGTGTGGGTCTTGTCATGCTGAAGGCATTCGTCTGTTTGTCTATGTACTTGTGTACGAGTGTGTGTCAGTGTAACTATGGCCAATTTTCTCTTTGGCGGTCCACCATGCCTCTGCAGAGATAAAATGCCTCTTGGTAAAGCTGGGATCTATAATTATGGTTTAATTAAATGCTCCCACAAGCTTGGATTTGGATGCGACCTTTCGTATGCATGGGACGGATGCGATTTAAAAAGAAGTTCTCTAATTTGAGGTATAAAGACGGAAGATATTCATATATTCATTTATTATTTATTACCTTTTTTTTTTTTTTTTTTTTTTTTCCCATCAGAGGTACATCGGCTGCTCTTGAGATCCTTGTTTTTACAATGTTTTCACATTGCCAGAAACAGTTTAGCATATGACATTGAAGCACGTAATCCTTTTGACTGAGCTCTCATGAAGGACTCTGTACGCCGTACCAAACAGGATTAAGCCTAGCCCTTGACTTGTTTGTATTTTTTTGCACCTTGATTAATGAACACAAATTGTTTAGAATGACAAACAGTCAAGAAAACCATTTTTTGACCTTTATGTGAATGTGGGAGATGAATTACCTTTAAAGTTTAAGTTCTTCATAAAATTGCAATGAGGTATAGTGACTAAAGTCAATTATATCTGCAATAACAAAATAAACAGTGAAAAAATCATGAGGCTAACAATTCATTGATGATTTTCATATTGGAAAATGAACAATTTCAGGGTGAAGATTGTTCCTGGTCAATATACACCATATGTCCGAGCATGTGTGGTCATCTGATTGTGTCTTTACTCAAATAGTTCCCATAAGTTAGGACACAAGTGCATAAGGCATTATATTCTCTAGCATTTAATTTTCTTTACTTGAGTTACGAATCCCAAACCTGTTCCAGCATGTCAGTGCCCCTGTGCACAAAGCAAGCTCCATGAAGACATGGTTTGCTGTGGAAGAACTTTACTAGCCTGCACATAGCTCTGACCTCAACCCCATTGAACACCTTTAAAATAAACTGGAACACCGAATGCATCACAGACCAACATAAAACCACACTGTAAAATCTAGTGGAAAACATATATTAATATGACTGGGATGAAATGTGATAAAATCAGGAATAGTGTCGGATAATTATTTCAGGACCTTCAATTTTCTGTATTGTTTGGTTATCTGTTGTGGGATAATTGGAATATTTACTGGTAAACATATAGTACAGCATTTAAACTAGCATAATAAGTCCCTTTATACTGCTTTAATGAGGAAACATTGGGCTTTTTAAACATATCCATCAAACGGTCGTACTGTTTGTTTGTTTGTTTGTTTATTTATTTATTTTTAATCCAAATATGATAGGGTCTCCATTCCCCCATGCCCTTCTGCCAAAATGTAGCCTTTGGCTGTGCTCCAAAAACTACAGAAGCAGCACTTCAATTTTCTTTTAGGGAATTGGGGGGGGGGAGGAATCACGTTTCCGTCTTAAGCCCCCCTCTCCCCCCCTTGATTTTTTTTTTCTTTCCAATATACAAGCTCAGACGTATTATAGGCTTTCATAGCAGGATTATTAGTCTGATTATCCCAACATTATGCACCTAAATGTGCAAGACTTTCATGTACCCTTACTGTATTTCCCTAGTGTGACTAATCCCGTTACTGTCTTAAATTAAACCCTCTCTGGAAAGCAGCTGTGGTGTATCTAAGGCTCTTTATTACTGCTGCATTAGTTGCCAGATCTATGCTCTATATGCATGTGGATGAGGAATTTTAGCGATAGACTGAATTTCCATTTTTTTCAGTTCCTGACCTGCTTTAGGAGCTTTCGGTGGTTTAGTATTGGTGCCTTTGAAGCTCCCGGTTCCTCCGTACACGTATAATGGATTTTGACGAGACTTGGCTGGAAATGGAGAGCGAGTTCGCATCAGATGAAACTTCAGTGTGAAACCTTCACTTCCTCTTCACTTTCTGTTCTCTCACTCGAAGAGCTAGTTTTAACCAGAAAAGATGGCCTGAATAAAGTAGTCCTTTTTTTAAGGTTTGTTTTGTGTGTGTGTGTAGGATACAGGGCGAGATGAGAGCCACTCCCTACAGCAGCAGCTGAAAGAGAGAGATGAGTTGATCCTGCTTCTGCAGACTGAGCTGGTGAGATAAGTCAAACCCCTCATACACATCACCACCGTTTTCTCATCCAAGATGCCTATAGTCTTCTCAAAGGCAGGCCCAGATCAACATGCTACAGCTTCATGCTTGCTTTATTTAATTCCTTTTTTTGTTGACGCTACACAATTAGGTGGCACTATAAAATAGTCAGTGTCTTTTTTTCCTCTTTTCCCCAGACCTTGTAGTCATAAGTTATGCAGATGCATGAGAGCACTCCAGTGTTGCACTGGAAATATTTTTTTACGGGCCTCACTCAGTACTCACTCAGTACTCACTCAGTACCAGGTGCCATATGCCTAATCACTACCACTCACTATGGCGAACCAGCACTATTCTCCTAAACGCAAAAAAGATAGATGCCAGAAGGAGAAATATGACAGCTCCTGCTCAAATTTATAGGCCAGGAGGGTGGAGGGCAAATGAAAAGATGTGCTACGGAAAGAAAGAGGGCTTAAGTAAAAACTGTAGAGGGCAGTCAAGAGGCTAGAAACGCGAGCGCGCGAATGAAGACTAATACTCCAGCTATAATGTGAAAGGCCGTCATAATGGTTTTCTACCTGCTAAATTGATATTTGTTGGACTGATTTGTGGCGGTGATCGAAAAGAACCCCTTAAAAGCACATCAAATTTTAAATGCCGTAGTTCTGTTCTGTCGCTGCCGTCTGGGGTAAAAGTGACTGATAGTTAGTTGAATCACAGGGCGGAATCTTTATTACTCCGTCATTGTAATATTGCCATTAGATTGATTGCTTACTCAAGTTTCGAAAGCTATTATTTATATGTTTTTGTATTAGTTGCATAGTCATTAGTCTGAGCCCATCTGACAATAACGGCATGAGATTACATCAAGTTTTCATGTGGTTCGTGTTCTTTCATAGACACTTTTTTGAGAAGGTGCGTATGTACTTTTTTACTTTTCTGTCTTGAAAGGTCACCTTCTCATTGAAACAAGTGTCAGTGGAAATGCATAGTATTATGCCCTGTTCTGTTTAAACATCTCTAACAAGAACAACGCGATCTGTCAAATCCCTCATGACAAAACAGTTTATATATATATATATATATATATATATATATATATATATATATATATATATATATATATGGTAGTCTATATTTATTTTATACTTTTTTGATCATTAGCAATTTTTTTTGGAGTTTTATATTTTAAGAAGAAAGAAATTAAGCAAGTAATTAGATGTTTCATGTAGAACCAATAGCCAATTAGCACTGTAATATGAGTGCTAATAGACCTCTTAAGTTATATATTATATATATATAATGTGTGTGTGTGTGTGTGTGTGTGTGTGTATATAGTATGTATACACACTGTATTTATTTATTTATTTATTTATTTATTTATTTATTTATTTTTTACTGTGTGTATGTTTTATAGGAAGCTGCCCGTTCTGCACAAAAACCTTTTTGCCAAAAAACTGACAAAACAACCCAGACAGATCCTCCAGCCCCAGAGGTGAGTACCCATTACCCAACTATAATCGAACTCTTAATGGCTCCTTTAAAATCTGTGCTTCATTGAACACTGTCTTTTTTTTTTTTTTTAATTGAATTCAGGTCAGCTTGTCCTGTTTTATTAATTTATTTTTTATTTGCTCGTGCTGAAACGCAGCAATAACACTGTAATCCATGCAGCGCGTGTTTGGGTTCTGATAGCGCTGCCGAATCGAACACTTTCTCAGCAGAAAGCTTTAAGTCATTTTAATCGTGAAGCTCTGACGCAGCGTTTTTGTAGGCGTTCTTTCCCCAAAATTGCTTTTTTTTTTTTTTTTTTTTTGCGCAAAGTCGTCAAGCAGCATTCGGAGAAACACAAAGCTGTATAATTTACAGAGAGATATTAAGATTTGGAGATCAAACAGTTTTTAAACTTTGCTTCAAGTAGCCTACGAACGGTGTAGAACTTTGTTTCATAACTTTAGCATAATTTCAATTGACTGCGACTATCTGAGCGAGGCGCAGCCACTCGTAAACGTCTTTGAGTGTTTGTGTGACTCTTGTTTATAAAAAGTGTGACATGCAATAGAACTTACATAAGCAGTAGTTTTCGTCTTCCTTCGCTTTATATTCATGTCACATTTTACCTCCAGCATTGTAATGCAGAGCGAATAGAACTGGCAATATTATCTTTTTTTTTGGCTCTTCTCCTTTCATTTAGAATGGCTTTTAGACATGCTCCTATGGAGATGCATCGTGACCCCCTCTGTGTGCCTCTCCCCCAAATATTTCCACTCTCTCCAGACTTTGTAGCTTTGTATTAGAGATAATGTGCCTCTCTGATGTGAATTCAAACGACTTTTTTCTAATTGGTTTACTGTTAACACAACGTAAATGGCTCACCGAGTCATCAGGCTTTTAGCTCTGCTATCTCATTAAAGAGCCAGAGAAAGACAAGATATTATAAGTAGCGCCCCGTTATGCAATGGATAAACAGCCTTTTTTTTTTTTATCCGTGAGCTAACACCTTTTTTTCGCTGCGGTGTCAAGGAGGAATGTGGAAGTGGAGTGGGCGGATTAAAATGTGGATCATCATCTTCTCGTCTCAGATGAACCAGAGGTGGCTGGCAAAAAAAAAAAAAACGAACCGTGCATCTCGCACGACCCTCATGCAACCTATCCGCTATCCACACCCTCATCGCTTCTCATGCTTAGCAAGAGAGGAGTTGCACTTGCTATGTAGACTGCACTGCTATATAGGTTACTTCATTGAGGACACACAGACATAGGAAAGTGTGTCTACAAGTAGGTCAGCTATTTCTAAGGCTGCTTTGACTTGAAGAGGTCATCACTATTTTTCCTCTGTATCCTTAGTTCTCTCGCTCTTTTTTTTTTTTCCTTTTTTTTTTTCTGGAGCACCCCGCCTCTTTCCTACTGAGCTAATTTGCTGCAGCAGGAACGAACCAAGGCTTCCATGTCCTCGCTTGAGCCACAGAGCAGCAAAGATAGCGGACCGTTTACGTAGTAGGCGTCAGCCGCAGTAACATCCTCTTAATGTGTCAGAGTGCGCTGGCCCATGCGGGTAAGCTCCAATTCGAGCCGCTCAGGCCTGCCTGTTTATTTCCTTCTTGTGCACAGTTTACTTGTAGCATGACATTGCTCTGTGCAAGATGTCCCCTTCGAATCATAAACTGATCATGAATTAAACTTTGGATGCTCAGACCACAGCAACGATTGTGTCATGATGTTAAAACCCAGATGAATTGATAACGGAGGGATCACTTGTTTAATGGAACACCATGCTGACCTTAATTATCTTTGCTTTTTGAATTCGAGCCAATTAGAAATGTTAACATTGTTTATCGGCATGCCCAGTACAAGCAGTCTATACATGAGCACTATGCTAAAAAACGGTAGTGATTAAATCCATAACAAGCATGGCAATTTAAGCCATCCTGACTTGGTTAACAATGGTTTGTTATGAAGCAAACATTTCACATCTTAATGCCCCACACTCATAAACGCCCTCATTAAATCAAGTTTCAAAGAACAGGAACAATCACAAGATCTCTTTGTCGTAACTGGGAAGAAAAATCAGTCAAAACAGAATTGGTCAGTGAAGAGGAAATGATGAATTGACCATGCTGAGAGACCTTTAGTAAATCTAAATGGAAAACTCTACCTGCTGCTTGCATTCCTCCCTGCTTGTGGCCATTTTGTGTTGTGTTTGGTGGCTCAAGCCTGTGGGCCTCTGTTTAAAATGATAAACGCTTAAGAGCCCATTTACTTCATCAGTCCTCACTCTATGACACATATGAATTTTTTTATGGATTACTTTCAATTTTTCACAAACCTCCCCTCCTAGCCATAAATCTTATTTAGAGACGTGACAGCTCATTAAATGTTTGAATATTTATCCCGTATGAAACGCCCCCTACAGCCAAAAACGAATTGTTCTGATTATCTCCTCGACAGTTCAATCTATACTAGCTGGGGGTGGTGGGAGGCAATCGATCGATGATCATCTTTGTTGCTTCAAGTAACCTGTTGATGGAATAGCAGGGGACATGCTCGGCTAGGTCGTGTTTCAGACCTTTTGTCCACACTGCTGAGAAATTTTTCATCACGTTTTGTTTCGACCTGCTGCGTAAATATTTTAAAGCTTAGCATTTTTTTTTTAACCACCATGTGCACTAAAGCTCTGCTCTGAGAGACTGAAAATGAGGCCTATCTGATCTAAGATTGTGCTCGGAGTGCTTTTAAAGTGCAGAAGAGTTTACTCCGTATCAAATCTGGTATATGTATGGAATTTCAATTAGCAGGATCGTGTTTCGTAACCCTCTGTATTATGTGCAGAATGGCGGTGGCAGAGATCTCAACTTGAACCCCACCTGTCTGATCTCTGGCATCTTCACTGTCCTCCAGCTGTGCCCATCTGCATGCTTGTGTTCACACGGGGAACAGTGATTATTTTTGCTCTCCAGAACAAATAGGGTCATGTTTTATTCTGACTCTATTGTGAACTTTTTGGAGTTTTAATTGTCTCAGTGTGAAGCATCTCATAGGATGCTATTTTTTGGATTATTCAGGTGTTAAGTTTATCTAGCAGCTTTCTTCTTCTCATGGGCGCTTTACAAAGGGGGTAACACGAAGTAACAATGGAGGAAAAAAGAAGCATAATTTGTGAAGAGAAATATTTTCAGCCCGCAATTCGAAAGTTATAGAATGCAGTCACAGAGCGATTAGTGTAAGCCATGGCACTAAATGACCTTCCAGCCACTGATGAAAGCCTGGTGTGGGAAACTGCAGTCTGCTGCCAGAGGACCTGAGGGAGTGAGATGGGATGTAAAAGAAAGATAGAGGCTGAAGCAAGACGGTGAAGGGCTTTGAAAGTATTAAAAAGTAGATTGTGTTGAATACGGGAAGATAAAGGTAACCGATGTGAAATGGCACAAGGGTGTGATATGAGCTTCCTGTCTGGTGTGTAGCACTGCTCTAGCAGTTAACCATGTTCAAAGTTTTAGCTGAGGTACCAATAAACCAGTGTAGTTCAGTGATCAGTATAGCAGCTGATGAACAACTGTTGAGTACCATTGATATTTTAGAATAGGCAGATTTGCTGAGAAATATACCGTGGGAATTCAAATGTAGTCATAATAATTATAGAATATAATCAAATATTATATATTTGATATAATGTAGTATAATATAATGTGAAAGTGGAGGCAAGAACAACTCGTTTAAATTTAAGGTATACCAATTATGTAAGTAGATAGACTTTAACTTATGTTGGGGCCTATATATATATATATATATATATATATATATATATATATATATATATATATATATATATATATATATATATATATATATTATTATTATTATTTTTTATTGATTTTATTTATTCAGTTAAATATTTATTTATTTATTTTGTTTGTTTAAGCTAAGTTCATATTCATCCACAGTTTTACCTGTATTGGAATGACTGTGGAAACGTACAGAATGTATTTGAGTTTGAGCATTTACACGTCATCATCAAGGTATTATGTTCTGTAGGAGGTGACCGAGAACCGAGCCTTGAGGCATCCCGTGATTGACAGCAGTGGTAGACGATTTATAACATTATAAGTAACGAAATTGTAATTACCGTATTAAAAATCCATCATGTGCTCAAGGAGAACAAAAAATGTTCAGTGGACCAGTGTCAACAGGACAGTATGAGCACTTTTTCCATCACTCCCATTTGGCAAGAGAAGTTGTGTGAAGGCCAGATTTCTTCAGGACAGGTGTAACAGCAGACATTCACTTATCAGTCGAACAGCAGGAGCAGAGAAGACAGAAGCACAAGCTTTAAGATTAAAGGTAAGAACAGAGTGAAGAGCTACAGTAGATTTAGTACAGAGTTCTGAGACAGAGATTGAATGTTCAGCACTGAAGCTGGCAAACAAATTGCTCTAAGACAGTGGAGGGGAGAAGAAGGGAAGTGGACGAGGATATTGCTGAATTTATCTTCAAAAAAGATCATAAAAACTATAGAAACGCTTGACAAGTGATCAGCAGTCAATGGTATCGCAGATGCTGTGGGCTTGATGGGATTGTTAATGGCCATAAATAGTAGAGCTGGACCTGGAGCTGTGATTATGATTAGCAAAAGCAAGCCATACTTAAACACACTTGGGGATATAAAACTGAGCCCAAGTTTTATATAAAGTTATTCAAGATGCTTGCCAATAGACTTAATTACTCACAGCTTAGGAGTAAGCCGTGGTGAAAGATTTTGTCGCTAGACCCAGCCTGAACTTTAATAAAGCATAATTATTGACTGCTGAAAATTACATTATTATAATGTGAAGCCATGGACATGACAGTGCAGAAAAGTCAGAAAGAAATAATCAACAGACTTAATATTAAGATGTGTATTGTTGTAAAATGGTATTTTTTTGCAAATGATCTGTGTGATCTACTTCTAGAGCAGTGGTCCCCAACCTTTTTTGCGCCAAGGACCGGTTTAATGTCAGACAATTATTTTACGGATCGGCCTTTAAGGTGTGGCGGATAAATACAACAAAATAAAATGATACGACCGGCATAAAAACATGGTATTTTCTAAATATAATAATAAACGTGAATCCACTGTGTTGTTTTTTGTTCATTTTGCTCGCTTGGGGGTTTCAATTTAGCGGTAATGTATTGTGTGTTAGCGGCCAGAGCAGCCCCTTTAAGAAGGTAGTGGATGTTGGTAAGACGTGACCGAGGCATCATGACATGCATCAACAGTGAGTCATAGACAGATGTGGTGGAGAAAATCCGGTAATTTTCCAAAATAAAACATCGTTCAGAATCAGATAATAAATAAAAAGGAAATAATGTAAGTTATGTATTCTTTCTGTGCAGCCTGGTACCAATTGACCCACAGACTGGTGCTGGTCTGCAGCCCGGGGGTTGGGGACCACTGCTCTAGAGCATAATCCCTTAAAGACAATGCCCAGAAATGGGATAGAAAACGCAGGCTGAAGAAGTTGCCAGTATATTAGAGGCCCGAGATTTAATTTATATGTAGCTTATGCATATGGATGTAGTTTAAGAAATAGCACTTGATAATGCAGAATCGGTGTCATCAAAGCAAAGTTGAGTTAAAGTAGAGATACAGTAGGTAAAATTTACTCTAGTACATTAAAGTGTTCTCTTCAAACTTTCACTTGAGTAAAAATACAAAAGTATTTGCCTTTGAATGTACTTAAGTATCCAAAGTATTATGATGTATTATGGCTATAATGTTCCTATTATCATTTTTGTCGCAAGACTCTCTTAATCAACTCAGAGTCAGAAGTATTGTACCATCATTCATTCGTCTCCAAATGTTCTGCTTGCTGTTAAACTTACGCTGAACTATATGTTGGTGCTAAGTAGAAACCACCAAACGGCGATCAAAACAGAGCGCTGATCTCTAACCTGATTGGTGGATTTTGCTAAATGTGTTTAAGTAAAAAGTCTCCCCAAATAGAAATACTTGAGTAAAAATGCACAAATATGCACATGGTAGGCCGTTTTATCGTGCATTAGTCATATGGTTTTATGAAACTGCTTCTCACCTGAGATAATATGGCACGAGAAAAATGAGCTAAATTCCAAGGTAAGAATTGTACATCACTGGGTTTGTTTAGTGGGTTCAAGAAATGCTCTACCCTGACCACGATCATATCGTGGATATGTGAGTAGGCTGTTTACCAATCCTGCTCCAAATATACATAGTGTGTGCTTTCACTTCCAGGTCCAAGCTTGCAAGCTGTGCGTGTTCTTCCCACAACCATGTGGTGGTTCATACAAAGCATGGCATACAACCATGGCTCAGAGAGCTAGACACTGTTACTCCCTTACTGATGCCTCTGGATTCTTGCCTGCTTTTTCAAGACCTCCACATCTTGTCTTTTTTTTTTTTTTTTTTTTTTTAACTCAGCCAATTCAATTCCTGCCTGCCAAGTTTTATCTGTATCTGTCTGTCTTTCTCTCTATATATATCTATCATCCTGCTGTTCTTGCATGTATGTGTGCAGGCCAGGTTTTCTATAAAGAAACGGTGCTTAAGACATAATAGTGCCAAATGTGGCCTTTTTATGCCATATCTCCTGACATTAGATGGTGTTCTTGATCTGTCCTTCACAAAATAGTCATCTCCAGTTTAACTGCTTTAAAGCCACCTTCACATTTATTTTGTATTTAATACCCTAAAAGCACCGCTTTAAAGATGAAGGCAAAAACTCAGAGAAGCGTACATATACTGCCCTTGTGTGGGCGTAAGTATATTGAATGATAATCCACGCAGACAGAGGCATGAGAATGCCAGCTCTCTGCCCAAAGCGGCTGGATCGGGAAGATGAAAGTGGCACGTTTATTCAGGAGGAGGAGTTGGCTGCAGGAAGGCAGAAGGCCACATGTGCTTTGAAATGATTTTATTTAATGTATGTAACATGTGTACTGTACACTGAAAGGAATCAAAAATTGCAAACAAAGGAAAGTAAACTCTAAAATAATCTTTTATTATCTAATATACCGTGTTTTATTATATAATATATCGTGTGAGATTGTTCCCAGGAATGCGGGTTGTTGCTAATTTAGTGCAATTTATCTTAAATTCAAGGTGTCTCATGGAAATTGTTTCTTTTTAAAAAAAATTCTCTCCTTTCAAGCTTCATAGCGTGGTTTAGTCGAGCTCTAATGTGGTACCTAATCTACTCACTTTGCAAGGTAGGAATTACAGAAGACACAATATTACATTACAAATCTGCCGAATCGATTTGCAAATGCGCCGTGTCGCAGGATTGCGTTTCTGTTTTCCTGTTCTCTTTTGGTGCTCTTCACGACCGCCATTCCTGGGAGTTTGTGCGCGCGGCTGTTGGCAAGCGCGCAAACGTTTTCAAGTGCGTCTCATGCAATAATGAAGTGCTGATCTGCGCCACTATGATTTGGATAAGTGCATTGGAGTATGGCCAGATAGCAGGCAGGCGGGAGCAGCTAATGAGACAGCATATCTCAGGAAGGTGCGTGGGCTCCCAGCAGCCACTGCTGTTCCTTAGGTCCCATAGCTTTGGCCCCATGACTGCATGCATCGTGTCTCATCCAACACGCCATCAGCTGGAGAGGATCTGTCTGTCTCGGTCTTTTTCTCAGTTTTGCCTTTGACTTTTTTTTTTATCAGGCAGGAGAGTGGGAAGGTGAGTGTCTTGGAAGAGGAAGAAGCTTGGAGTGGGGGAGAGAGAGCACACTTGGTGATAAGAGGCGATTACTAAAGAGATGTGGATTTTGAAATGTTTATGGACTTACTAGGGAGATGGCTACATCATTAAAAGGCGGATGCGGGCGTGTGTTATAATAGTAATGCGGCCTGAAATATTATTGAAGCGTCAAGCTGTGTTTAATGCAAGATGGATGGCTTTTTAAGTGCAAAAAGTGTGCACTGGTAGGCCTGTCATTAACACAGTGCTCCATCTGGGCTTAGTGCTAAAGCATCATCAGGTGTGACGCCAAACGTGTGTGGGTGCTTGTGTGAAAACATTAAGCGGCAGGCAGGTCGGAGAACACTTGCGTTTTTTTAATGAAGCGGCATGCCAGTTGATTAAGTAGTTCTTCAGGGATGAACGTTAAGTGCATTTTTCCGAGCCCCTTAATATATGCTGTCATTTGAAAATGTCATCTTTTGTGTAATCACGCGATATCTCTTGTATTGTAACGCTCGCACTGTACCCTGGCTTAACTTTTATTAACTCAGTCGGTGTAATGACTGCCGCCCAAAATGCGCGACAGAATTATTAAGTGCTGGTACACTAGGCTCGCTCCGGGCTCTTTTTGGTGGAATTTGGATATTAGAAGAAGGTACGTGCTACTTGGTGTCTGCCCACGTCCCTCAATACTTTCCCCTCAAGGGCCAATGTGTGACAGAATGCACAGGCGACACCTCACCGGGGACAGATGGCTGGGGAAGGCAAGAACACTGTGGCCAGAATTTAATAAAGAATTATATCATCAATGACACCAATCCTAGTGGCCTCAAGTCTTGTTCTTGTTTGATGGTTTGCATTTTTTTTTTTATGTCCAGTATCAATAGAAGAGCGATATTTCTTTTCTTCGTGTCTTTTAATCTACACGTTGCACAGAAGTTTATATTTTTTCAGTATTTATGCATAACTTATCTGATATCTAAAACTGATATTACTGAGCATTTAGGATTTTGTTATTGTTCTCTATTTATTCCTAATTTGGTTACCAGGGAGTCACCACTCACATCTACTTCACCTGATGGTTCTTTGCCTCGAAACACATGAAGCTACTACATTACATCACGCTGCGTCACAAGGCACACATTAAGTGCACTATGCGCACTTCTACATGCATCAGCTAATAGACACACATGATTGGCTAATGTCTGTATGATTGACAGCAGAGAGGAGAGTGTATTTCCTCACAGCCAGATTTTGCCCTCTTAGTTATAGACGGCTGCGTCGTTGTAGCGAATCAAACTTGCCACAATAGAGCAAATGCTTTTCTGTCTGAAGTCTTTTTTCCTCCTTATGAATTTCTCCGAAGGCTGTCATAAGACCAGATTGCGACTCCGTAGTCATGTCAATGTGTCTCCATGTCACTGCGTGCACTCCAAATGCCAGTGATAACGTCCGTTTACTGAAGTGGATTTATAATCACAAAATAAGAGGAAATAATTACATTCCCCACTTTTAATAAATGCCACCGATGACCATTTTCAGTTTCAAGTCCACTTGGCAGGGGGGAATATACCAGTGTCATTTGCTTCCCTGTGTTTCTTTTTTCCCTTTTCCACTCAGTACCTCTAAATACATGTTGCAGCGTGACTCACTCTCCCACCTACTGTTTTCTTAAGCATCTGCAGGTTCACTCACCCATCACATAGCTTAAACACTTTTCCCAATGTCTTCGTGCGGAATTTAACTATGCCTTCATGATAAAGCTTTACTCAGACACTAATTGATTCTTTAGTAGCATTTGACCATTCATCTTCAAGCCATGTGGCATGTTGCAGTTCTCCTCTGACTGCTCCTGACCTATTCATTTAATAAAAGTATAAAATAAGACATAACCATGCCACATGCTCTGATGATTGCTCAAGTAGTAAAAACGGATTACTGTAAGAAGAGTTTATAAATAATACAATAAAAAAAAGTCATTATATTTGAATTCGAAGGTGTCCTTATATCTGCATAACGACACACCGTTCCAAACTCGTCTCACCATGTATACATTTGTTCTTTCACTTCATTTTATATTCAGGTTTTTATTTGTGTGTTGCATGCATCATGTTCATCTGTCTGTTTATTGTTGTGTTCTCTCGTCCCTCCCTTGATCCATCCTTGTGGGCGCAGTGAGCAACCCGAGCCTGTGATGGAGGCAGAACGCAGGTAGGGGGTATCTCTGTATGAAGCAGCCCTGTCTGACTCTGATCAAAGTCAGGTCGCTTTTTTTCCCCCCTCCAATCTTCTGCTTGGCTAATTAAGGGGAAGAGCAGCGCTTTTCACAATTGCATCATCAAATAATAAAATCG
The DNA here is from genome assembly GCF_014805685.1 of Silurus meridionalis. Classification (NCBI taxonomy): domain Eukaryota; kingdom Metazoa; phylum Chordata; class Actinopteri; order Siluriformes; family Siluridae; genus Silurus; species Silurus meridionalis. The sequence continues at coordinate 14,685,301 of NC_060900.1, forward strand.
GCCTAATTGCCGCGGTGCTTCTGATGAAATGAAAATGATTGTTGGGTTGTCACCTTATCAGTAATCATAATCGGGGCGCTTGTTGCTTATGCGGTGTGTTTTTATCGATTGCTTTCCAATTTCGCTTGAAATCATGTCTAGTTGTGTTTTCTTTTGTTTATGTCTTCCTATGTGGCACTGCCTTTAATGCCTTTTACCTACAGGTTGCATGTAGATGTTCATCATACAACTTATTACACAAGTCTAAATCAAGCCATGCACTTAACGGGAAAGTAAACAATCACAACGAGTGGAAATGGAAGCGGATTTGTAGCAGAAAACACACGCAGGCCGTTATTTCAATTCCCAGTTTGTTAGTAATGTGGAGGAATTATAAAAAAAAGCCACGCAAAGTGAAGCAACCCAATAAAAAGTCGAAAATGTAGATGGGCTGCAAATCACACCAGTCACCCCCATTAGCTCTGTGGGTGCAGAGTAGGTGTTTTAATGTGAGTAAAAATGAAAGCCCTGCTGCTCTGCCTTTTTCCGTGCCATAGCTCCGTGTTAGATTTTGGATGGTGGTGTGAAAGTCTGTCATTTGTTAACATTCTGTATCTGCAGTAGGTTGAGTTGAATACTGGCGTATTGTCTTTAGTGTACTACAGTGTCCCGTGAATCCTCTTTTTTATTTTTTTTGTGCCATTTCGCTTATAGCCTGATGTTTTATTATTTGGAAGGGCATGTAAGGTAATCCATGTTTATGTACCAAAAGCTACAGACCGACATCTGTTTCATTAATTCGAAAAAGAGGTTAGAGAGCCTTGCAGGTGTGTACTTTATAGAGCGCTGCCAAGATTTGGACTCTGTTGATCCATTGCATGTACACTACAAAAGTCTTAGTGCACTGCCGAGAGTACTTTACAATCTCTGGACATACTCCCACTTGCAAAGCTCAAGGGCACATATAATGGAAATATGTTATTGACATCAGGAAGCCAAGGCACTCGTAGGTCTTTGCTTGGGAAAAAAAATCGGGTTCTCACAATGAGAAATAACCAGACGGCTCAAATGTTCTAAGTGTTTGTTTTGCTCTTATAAGAATTCTAAAATCACATTGAATTTACAGAAGTGCGAATTTACAATAGAGAACAGAGCGACATTGTACAGTCATGTCCAAAAATATCGGCACCCTTGCAATTCTGCAAAAAAATGCAACCCATCTCTCAGAAAATGGTTGCAGTTGCAAATGGTTTGGTACTCACATGTTTATTTTTTAATAAATGTAATGTAAATGTAAACACAAAAAAACTAGAGAAGAAAAGTCAAACTTTATAAGATTTCACAGAACCCAAAGAATGCACTGGACAACATTTTTGACACCCGTAACCTATTATTTGGTGACACCCCCTTTGGAAAAAAATAACTTGAATTAATCGTTTCCTGTAACCATGAATAAGTTTCTTACACCTCTCTACTGGAATTTTGGAATACTCTTCTTTTGCAAACTGCTCCGGGTCATTCAGATTTGAAGGATACCTTCTCCCAACTGCCGTTTTGAGATCTCTCCATAGGTGTTCTATGGGATTCAGATCTGGACTCATTGCTGGCCATTTTAGAACTCTTAAGCGTTTTGTTTGTAACCATTTCTGAGTGCTTTTTGAAGTTTGTTTCAGTTCATTGTCCTGCTGGAAGACCCATGACCTCTGGTGGAGACGCAGCTTTCTGACACTGGCCACTAGGTTGCGCCCCAAAATTCTTTGGTAATCAACATATTTCATGATACCGTTCACACAGCCAAGGCATCCAGTGCCAGAAGCAGCAAAGCAACCCCAAAACATCTTTAACCCCCCACCATGTTTGACTGTAGGGGCTGTGTTTCTCTTTTCTTTTCTTTGAAGGCCTCATTTTATTTTCTGTAAACAGTGCCATGATGCCTCTTTACCAAAAAGCTCTACTTTTGCCTCATCTTTCCACAGTATGTTCTCCCAGAAGGATTGTTGTTTTGTCACAAGTTTTGGCAAACTCCAGTTTTGCTTTTTTTAATGCCTTTGTGTCAGCATTGGTGTCCTCCTGGGTCTCCTACAATAGCGTTCCTTTTCATTTAGATGGCGACAGATAGAGCGAGCTGACACTGTCGTTCCCTGTGTCTGCAGATCAGCTTGAATTTGTTTGGAAGTTAATCGGGGTTCTTTATCCATCATTCGAACAAGCCTTCGTTGTAATTTTTTAAATTTTGTCTTCCGTCCACGTCCGGGGAGGTCCGCTACACTGCCATGGGCTGTAAACCTCTTGATATTGCGCACAGTGGACACAGGAACATTAAGATCTCTGGAGACGAACTGTGTTTCCTTGAGATTGTCCATGTTTTTCCACAAGTTTTTCTCTCACCGACAACTCTTTACACTTCTTTCTTTTCTCCATGCTCAGTGTGACACACAACACAAAGGTTGAGTCAGCTTTTCTTCATTTTAAGTGGTTGCAAGTGTGATTACTATATTGTCCACACCTGTTACTTTCCACAGCTGTGTCTAAATACAAATTACAGCATCCCATGCTTGAAAAGCAATTATTTCTTACAATTTTGACAAGGTGCCAATAATTCTGTCCAGTCCATTTTTGAGTTCTGTGTGAAATCTCATCAAGTTTGACTTTTCTTCTCTGTATTTTTTTCCTTTTTCAGTGCAAACTGTGAATACCGAAACATTTGCAATTGAAACAATTTTCTGAGAGAAGTGTTGCATTTCCTGACAGAATTGCAAGGGTGCGGATATTTTTGGCCATGACTGTACATGTTCAGTGTCTAAAGAGTACTCTAATTGGGCAGGGCTTTATTTTATGCCAACTTCAAATATTAAGTTTCTCAGGAAGCTATAAATATCTGTATTTTTTTAATGAGTTCACACTTATTGATTATTTCAGATTTCCCCCTGAATATTAAATTGGAGTTCATTAGAGTACGTACACTATATGGACAAAAGTGTGTGGACACCTGACCTTAAGATTTCTATCTGCTTTTTTAACATTCTGTTCCATTTCTGTGTTGTTACAATAACTCCCACTCTCCTGGGAAGATGATCCACTACATTTTGTGGAGATTTGTGCTCATTGAGCCTTAAGGGCTTTAGTAAAGTCAGCTATTGATGTAGGTGAGGAGGCCTGATGTGCTGTCAGCGTTCCAGTTCAACCCAAAAGTGTTCAATATCGTGGAGCTCTAAAGCAGGCCACTCAAGATCTTCCACTCCAACTTATGTAAAGAATATCTTCATGGTGATGGCTTTGTGTACAGGTTTAGTGTCATGCTGGAACAGGTTCAAGTGAAGGCAAAATTGAATGCTACCTCATTCATTCTATACAATTGTGCGTGTTTAATTTTGTGGTAATGAAAGAGCCTCATATGACTGGAAAAGTCAGGGGTCCCGAATCTTTTGTCCATATAGTGTAGGATCGAATTGACATTAGTTTTGTCATTTTAATGACTATCGTAACTGTGTAGCGTTAGGGATCACAAGTTCAGGGATACAAATTAGCTTTTTTTTTTTTTCTTTTTTTTTCAATTAATGGTTGCACCATTATTTAGCACATGTTTTTCTTCAGAGCCTGTAGCAGATGTTTCTGTCTCTGGTTTCTCAGCTACAGTTGACTACAGGTGGAAAAGAAGAGTCTGTCTGTCTGATGAATTAAATCTCAGGAAAAGACAGAGCGATTGATGTATTATTAAGCAGCCTCCAGGCCACTCTCTATTATTGGAGTTGTTAGTTCAAGCTTGTAACAGTCAGAGAGGATGTGTACTTTTGTTGTGGGATAAGACGTTGTGGTTTATTCCACAACAGGGGGAAAATAGTAGCCGTATAAATATTTTAGCAGATTCTGACAGGAATAATTGGTTTCATATAGTTTGTTTTAGAACAGCTTGAACCGCAGTCAGATACACTGCCCTCTGTGTGCAAGTCATGAAAATCTCTTCCTTTTTATTTTTCCACTTCTTGCCTTTTATTAAACTTTCTTATTCTTTTATAGACCTCGCCAGTTTTATCAGCTGTAGCAGTTGACGTGAAACCACTATTTTTTTTTTTGTCTTGATTTGATTCAATAAATTGAAATAACTGTTTGGCCACAGTGTGAAAAAATACCTATAATTTGTACAGCGTAAAAGGTACTTGCATTTAAATAAGTAATAATTACGGTTGTCATTATGGAATGGGGTTGTTTGGTAATTATGCCTAATTTGCAGCATTTAATCAGGTCTGTTGGATATCATGTGTTGCGAGCACTGATTAATTATAGATGTGAAAAAGATTCATTGTAATGATTAATAAATCACTCTCCAATATCACTTCACGATTCTGGACATCTGAACAGCACGCCACTCTCTCGCAGACATTAACGCAACACTGTGCTTTCACATAATCCAAAGATTCCTAAGGTCAATATCCCGTTTGAAGTAAACAGATGGTCTTTCTAACACTTTGTGTTATTGCAGGACTTGCATCTTTTATTAATAATCTGCTCCACTTCTTTTCATTGAATATTGTTTATGTTAAAGCAGTTTTTTTTTTATATTTCTTATCATAAAAAAAAAATGCTCCAGCTGTTTGTTTATTTGTTTATTAACATTTTTATTCAGTTTCTGTTAAGTGTCCTTACAGTATTAAGTCTGCTGCAGGCCATATCATCATTTTGTGAGCCCTTGAAGTGCAATGATGGAACGCTATTCATGTTTAACATTAGCCTTTCTATCAATTCCACCAGTGCACCTTTTTTTCCACACTTTCCTGTTTATGAATGTCGAAGTATAAGTCGTAACGTTTCATAACTTCCAATGGGGCAGCAAATACAGCTCACAATCATCGCAGCATCCCTAAATGCACATATAATTCAAGCGAGCATCCTTGGCATTCGCTCATTTCCCACCGATACGCTTTTGAGTTAGAAATGGCTTTGAGCTCTTCGACTAGGACGAGGAGGAGCAGCAGCACAAATGCCTGTAGCCAGCATTTCAAAGAATCTGACTACTTGAAAACCACTAGCTGTAAATGTTAAAAGCATGGGACTCTACCCTCTGGATTTCGAATGGACAGATCAAACATATTTTGTCTACTGAAATGTTTTACACAAACTCGAGAAAGCCAGCAGTCTGTAGGGCCAAAGTTATATAGCAGTTTCTTCTGCAGATAAGTGAATATTTGTTCGCTATACAGACTGCGGACACCCGACCATCTTTTTAGTTGAACATCTCGTTCTTTTTACTGCTATAACAGCCTGGAGTAGTCTAGAAAGGCTTTTCACAAGAGCATTAGTGAGGTCCTGTGAGTAGGTGTGGTACTCAATTGGTGTCAACCATAGGTGTTTATTGAAGTTATTCCATTAAAACCATGACACAGCAAGTCTTTATGGAGATTGCTTTGTTCACAGGGGTGTCATTATAGTGGCAGCCTAGTGGTTAAAACATTGGACTACTGATTGGAAGGTCATGAGTTCAAAACTAAGCACTGGCAAGCTGACAATGCTGTGCCCTTGTAGGTCAGGTATCCATGTGCTTCTTGGCCGTATGTGTGTATATATTAGGGATGTGCATCTCCAAAACTGAGTCCGATACGATTCGCATCTTGATGAATAGCCAACGTTACAATACAATAAAGATTCATGCGAAGCAGCTACCGAGGCAATGCGATGCGATTTACCGCTAATACGATGCAGTGTGCTCCGATATCGATTTGATTCCTCACAATGTAACACATTGTTAATGATAGCTAGCTAGATTATTAGCTTGCTTCAGCAGGTAATTGACTTTAATAAACTAGGTGGCTTTGTGAACCTATTTACTGCTATTTACTATGTGTAACCCTGAAATACCCTTATTAGCGGAGATGGGAAGTACTTAAGTGCTGTACATAAGTAGATTTTTCTGGTCTCAGTACTTTACTTTACTATTTATTTTTCTAACAACTTTTTACTTTCACTCGTTACATTTTGTACACAAATATCTGTACATTCTACTTCTTACATATTCAAACCAGGCTCGTTACTTTAGTTTTGATCTATTTGGTGACACGATCAATATTTCTTCTTTTTATTGCTCTCCGTTTTCAGCCCATCATCCTATTTCTTTTCATTGCGCTGCTTTTTCAATCTACCACTGGTGTATCATTTCCTGGCTCTCACGCACCACAGACGTAAGTTAGCCTACTAAGCAAACAATGAGCAGGCAGAAGGCAACAAGAAGTATGGGGTTAACGTGGATGAGACAGAGGGAGTCAGCTTTGTAAACATTCCTGATCATCATCATCATATTTTCTCTGCTTGTGTTCTATATGGTGGTTGTTCAGCCTGGACACATTCATTAGGTAACAGCATTTTATGTTTTATATTAATATGACGTGAGATCCAGTTACCAAAGTGACACTAAATCAGTTAGTAGTAATGGCTACTTTTTACATAAGTACAAGTCAGCCATAATTCTTTACTTTATCTTGAGTGAAAAAGTGTAGTCAGTACTTTTACCAGAGTCTTTTAAAACATGAGTATCTCTACTTCTACTTGAGTGAAGGATGTGTGTACTTTTGCCATCTATGCTTTTTAGTTTGTATGTACTGTAACTAAAATTGGCAACCATACATGCTGCTGTTCATTACTTGATATCATGAATTGGCTTAATAGGAGGTTTGTGGGGAAAAAGAAGCGCTAAAACAAATGATTTAAGAAGAACTCATATGACCTCATCTCTGCTAAGAGCACGTTCTTATTCTCCCGTAGCTCATTTCTTTGCACTCCATCGACTTACACTGGGCGATTTTCTAAAGTGTCCTTACACTGGGCGATGCATTTTGGGATTTGGAATCAGTCACTGAATCACACTAAAAGCCAATATTGAACCCGTTTGTGAATTATTTCTAGAAGCTGGTCTGACATACATTTCAATGCAGCAGATAGGCATTGATTCTACCTGGCTTGTTCAGTCCTGTGAGATGTGATCTCATGCATGCTGGACACGTTCCAGAACAGGTGAAAAGGAGACTACAGGTCTGGATGGTCTGGGAAAAAAAATCATTTCAACCTTTCTTTTTTTTACAATTTCGTGCATGTCGAATTATAAGTGGCATTTCACTAGTGTGTGACACCTGTGCTCTAAGTAAAAACAAAATAAAAACATTCATTCATTGACCCTGAATGATTCGTTTTATCCCGGTCAAGGTAATCGAAAATCCATATCCCAGGAGCGCTGTGCGCAAAGCAGAAACGCACCCTGGCTAGAATGCAAACATTAGTCTTGATAAGGAAGCTATGTCATTTGACAAACTTTCAGCAGTTGCTCTTTACACATTTGTTAAAATCAGTTCGAAAGAAGCTCAAACAACATACTGCAGCAAAAGAAGTCTGTTCACTTCACTTATTTTCTTAGAGTTTATTTATTAATTTTTTTTTAACATTTGAGCCCAGAGGAACCAAACTCGGACCTCCTTGAAGTAAACCAAGAGGTGAACCCATTGAAAAAGGACCCAGATCTCCTTACGTTTACACTGTTCTGTCCTGAAAAAACTTTTTTGAGCTACTTAAGCAATAATGGGCTTTTAGATGTCTTTGTGTGCACATTGTTGCTTTTTGCCTCTTTGCCCTTTTGCAGTAAGCAGCCATGTTGAATGGTGCAAATTGTACCAAATCTGTAAAGATTTCTGAAAAGCCTCCTGAAAAAGTCGTACTGTGAAAACACCCAAAGTTAAATGTTATCAATCATAACCCTGTCTTCATTTGCTTTGAACTCAAATGAAACCTCATTGCATTGATGCGCCAGCACTGACACAGAATCAGTGCTCAGTGATGCTGCAAACAACCTGAGACATGCGTGAATGCATGTGCTAGATACTGGTTTAAACCCCACAGCCATGATCAAGCTGAGATCTCAGACCCATATCTCACACACTCTGTGCCAGTTGGACAGTCACACTCAACAATCTGCCCCGATTCCATTTTTACTTAACTACTGTACAGCGAGCTGTGACGTGCATACACTTCCACTTAACGCCGGTCATTAAACACGATCGTGATTTCGTTTATGGCGCTTTAAATCTTCAAACGAATTCCTTTATTCATTCTTAATTATTTTTGTCTATGGTAATAAAAAGCCATTATTTTCCCTTTCACCTTGTAATAATTTGAGAATTACTACAGTAAAGAATGTGCATTTCCAAATTCACAATCCAAACTGGCAGTGACTTATAGACCACACTTTTCTCTTTTTTTTTTTTGCTAGGATGCTGTGATCCCTGTCTTTTACAAGGCAGTTGTCACAAAGATACACACTTACTCAATCTTCCCCATTTTATATTTTGACCAGACTGTGGTGTTGTGGATTTGTTAGGTTGGGAGAGAGAAGGCTAGAAATTGTTCAAATAGTGTACACCATTGCAGAGTTGAAAGCACGCCATCCATAGAGGCAGGTGTTTATTTTGATTGAGATAAATGTAGTTGTCTCTCCCTGTTCAGGTTGGATGGAGTAAAGTCCATTTTATCTAGTGTTCTGAAAAGGGCCCTTGTGCCAAAGATTCCTTTTACTTACAGCTATGACTGTACCTGAAACCCTGAACAATCAATTTAAATTGGTTCCATTAAGGGCCCTGGGTTATTTCCTGGTTTGTTTTGTCCACGCTAACAATTGCAGAAAATAATTGGATTTCTTTACTTTTCGAGTTCTTCAATTACATCAAGGTATTTATAGCATCATACAAATCATGAACTCATTAGGTCTGACTGACATTAGGTGGGTTGGGGGGCGGGGTTAGGGTTATATGGGGGATCTGGAACAAAGCTCATCCGATGATTTACTGACTAGAATATATTGACGTTCTTTTTTTTTTTTGGGACATCTTAATTGAATACCGCCGCAATCAGCATATTCATCAAACGAGAGATTTGAGCGTTGTTCGTCTTTGAGAATAGGCTGGATTTAGAAATTAATTAGAGCTCCATTATCCTCTGGACTGCAGATTGCAGCAAGATTGTGATAGGGGAAGAGGAGTGCTGCATAAGTGTGTGTGTGTGTGTGTGTGTGTGTGTGTGTGTGTGTGTGTGTGAAAGAGAGAAAGAAAAAGACAAGCTTGGGGCACTGAGGGGTGTGACAGAGATCACAGCACTCTTAGACATCTTTTTTCCCCCCCTGACAGGGTCAGTTCAGAGTTGCTACTTTCTGAAACATCATGTACCAGTGACTCAGTCAGCCAGTTCTTTAATAATCGAACACGTATTATATATGTGAGGCAGCGGCATGTGGGTGTCTAAACCCTTATGTTATCAATGTAGTGCATCACATATAGAACTTTTCAGGAGAAACTAAAGTGATTAATATGCTAGTGGACTTTGCTGTACATAAAAAAATTAAGCCGTTTTATTCACCTTAGCAACTTCAATCATGCACCGTTAAATAAAACGGATGGCTGGCAAAAATGTGTTTGGGTTTAAAGCACTTAGGTTTGTTCAGATTTGTCCAGAAGGCATTTAAAAAATCTGAAAGACTGGACTTTTATAGACATGGTTGATTTATAGAGGTTCTGTAGCACATTGAGAGTTTACACAGCGTTTGGAAAAGTGTATACAGTGAGGAAAATAAGTATTTAAACACCCTGCTATTTTGCAAGTTCCCACTTAGAAATCATGGAGGGGTCTGAAATTGTCATCGTAGGTGCATGTCCACTGAGAGACATAATCTAAAAAAAAAATTCAGAAATCACAATGTATGATTTTTAAACTATTTATTTGCAAATAAGTATTTGAACCTGAGAAAGTCAACGTTAATATTTGGTACAGTAGCCTTTGTTTGCAATTACAGAGGTCAAACGTTTCCTGTAGTTTTTCACCAGGTTTGCACACACTGCAGGAGGGATTTTGGCCCACTCCTCCACACAGATCTTCTCTAGATCAGTCAGGTTTCTGGCCTGTCGCTGAAAAACACGGAGTTTGAGCCCCCTCCAAAGATTCTCTATTGGGTTTAGGTCTGGAGACTGGCTAGGCCATGCCAGAACCTTGATATGCTTCTTACAGAGCCACTCCTTGGTTATCCTGGCTGTGTGCTTCGGGTCATTGTCATGTTGGAAGACCCAGCCTCGACCCATCTTCAATGCTCTAACTGAGGGAAGGAGGTTGTTCCCCAAATTCTCGCAATACATGGCCCCGGTCATCCTCTCCTTAATACAGTGCAGTCGCCCTGTCCCATGTGCAGAAAAACACCCCCAAAGCATAATGCTACCACCCCGATGCTTCACAGTAGGGATGGTGTTCTTGGGATGGTACTCATCATTCTTCTTCCTCCAAACACGTTTAGTGGAATTATGACCCAAAAGTTCTATTTTGCTCTCATCTGACCACATGACTTTCTCCCGTGACTCCTCTGCATCATCCAAATGGTCATTGGCAAACTTAAGACGTGCCTGGACATGTGCTGGTTTAAGCAGGGGAACCTTCCGTGCCATGCATGATTTCAAACCATGACCTCTTAGTGTATTACCAACAGTAACCTTCGAAACGGTGGTCCCAGCTCTTTTCAGGTCATTGACCAGCTCCTCCCGTGTAGTTCTGGGCTGATTTCTCACCTTTCTTAGGATCATCGGCCTCCTCTCCCTACATCAGTACCTGACTTTACTAACACCCTTGTGTTGAATGAGCATAAATCTCCACTAGCACGCTCCAAAATCTAGTGGAACATCTTCCCAGAAGTGTGAAGGATACTATAACAGCAAAGGGGGACTTTATGTAGAATGGGATTTTCAAAAACCTTATAAAAATCTTTTAGCCCTTATACTCATTTTTAAAAATGTACATTTGAATAAAAATTACAGTGAATCTGGAAAGTATTACACCTCAAGGATGATCAGTGAAAACAGGATGCACCTGAGTTCCATTTTGCACGTCATGACAAAGGCTGTAATTACTTACTTATGTACATGTGATTTGCAAAGATTTCAAAAAACTTCTTTTATGTTGTCATTATGGGGTATTGTTTGTAGAATTTTGAGAAAAATAATAGATTGAATCCATTTGGGAATACAGTAAGGCTGTTACATAACAAAATGTGGAAAGCACTGTGAATACTTTCCGGATGCACTGTATAAGCATAGGTGGATTGTTGGCAACCCAATTTGTTAAAGGTTTCTTAGCTTTCTTGAGTTCTAGATTGAAATTGATACGGAAAGACTTTGTTAAAGCGCTTGTACCGTTTAGTAGTTTTATAACTAAAGAACATTTGTTTTATTTAATTGAATAAGTAAATGTAAGGGCTAAAGTAGGTTTTAATCCTAAATTAGGGAATGTAATGAATCATTAATAGAACATGCAACAATTGATTAGAAAACATCTTTAACCAGACAACTCATTTTCTGCTCATGGTCAGTGTGGGCAGTTATCTGACGAAATCAACAAAAGAATTTGATTCTTTTGTTTGCTTTATGATGAGATGACTCAGAAAGTGCATAATGCTGTTACATAAATATGTTAAATCAATACATTTAACCACTGCGTGTAAATATAGGTATATGTTGATTTCATCATATCTCAGTGCACCAGTGTTCAGGGATGAGATTGCGTATCCATCACTGTTTAGTGGCACATGGGCAGTGGCAGCCAAGGGACTTGCTCCTGTTTACTGCTGCCCTCCTCACCCAGTAGTGGACAGATTCAGGACATTTTTAGTTCATTACTCAAGCAAAAGTAGGACAGATGCAGTCTGAGCATCCTCCTCGCCTCCCTTTTCTAGTCCTGAATTTACAGAGGGACCTGTAGCAGCAGCAGCTGCAGCACATGGGTAAAATGTAAATTTTTGGCCCGCCTATGTACGCTCGCATTCAGACTGAGACGGATGCCATGTCAATACATTGGCTTCTGCGTTTCCTTTTTTTGCACAACATTTCAAAACGTTGGATTTTTCATCTTGTGGATGCTAAGAGCCAGTCGGAACCTGATCGAACACACTTTATCCCAGCATAAATGGGAGAAAACGCAACAGCATGAATATGAATTAAATATTCCTGTCAAGTCCACGAATTTTGAATAGCCTTGAGGCTTAAAGCAGGAATAATTTTGGCACGAGAAATCTGATAAGCTCGGGCTTTCTGTAGATTTTCAAGATGGAGCGGACCACCCACAAAGGTTTCATGCGATGTGCATCACAGACAAATTCCGATTTCATTCACAGCAGGAAGCATTGACAATACTCACACACACACACACACACACACACACACACACACACACGCCCGAAGGTCAAATGTATCTATATATGAATATGTAATTATTTATTTATGTGTTTATGACTTGTTGAGTAATGCCAAATCAGTTGATATCCTTAATTACTTTGGGTTTGATTTATTCTGTATTGCTCTCTGTTTCAATTCATTGTGTTTACTAATCTGTCCCATTACTGCTTAGCGTTATTCCTTAAATTATTTATGAAATTTTTGAAGATTAATCTAACGACACACCGTTTCAAAACTTTTGAAATAATAATTATTATAAGAATGGATTGATTTCTGTATGGATGGTTTGGTTTTAGAGTACCTTTGTTTCTATGCTATAAAAAAGCAAGTCTTATAGTGTCTTACTTTTTCCAGCTAGTCACTAAGTTGGGAAATTTAGGAAAGCACTAGATTTGGAGTGCTTTCTGTGCCCATTATAATAATTAGTATTATATGCTACAATAGTTTAGACAGTATTAGTAAGAAATATTCACATACTCAGTGTTCTACTATTAATCAGGAACAGGAACAATTTTAAAAGTAGATATCAGTGTTAAAATGGTGTTGCTTTGGTTACATAGTTTACATGAAATGGTTAATATCTATATAAGCAATGCTTTCATCTGGCAGGTAAAGTGTCCCATATCTTCGCCCACGACCGGATTATGAGCAACCAATCTCTTGCTGCCTTCTTTTTATTTTTGCCTTCACTTTTTCCACGCTTCTCAATAGGGCTGTCACTATCTAAAGTACTTGTAATTAATATGGGCTTATGTGGACGGAGATTGACGTGTGTACCAGAGGCAGACTCTGGCTTGAAATTCCCTAAAGTGAGGAAGATGTGCGCTAGGCATCAGTACAGCCGACCTTTTTTTTTTTTCTTTTCACTCGCACCATTGCTCACAGCCACATGACACGTAACAACTACACTCAAGGGCCTAGTGATGGACACACCGTTCACCTCATCCTCCTTTTGTGTTTCCTTGTGCTTTATTGCATGGTCAACAAGTGCAGAATGAGAATCACTGCAGAAGCTTGCTGAATAATACACGCTAATTCTGACTAATAGAAGACCTTAACCAGTTGTCACCTCGTTATTGAAACATTCTAAAAATAAGACGTTTGCTGTGTCCATAGACACTGAAATGAGCATATGCTTGGATTAAAAAACAAAACAAAAAAAACACATCACTACACGTATTGTATTGGCCCAAATGGCCTGGTAGCAAGTGCTAAAGAAAGAAGGTCTCTCTTGAGGTTGCACTGGTATGAAAAATGAGTTGCGATAAACTAGGCAAGCCCTCCAGTGCTCTAAAAAAAAAAGAAAGAAAAGCTTGGCTGAGATTCTGACAGCAGAGCCTCTCCTATGACTTGACCATCCAAAGGACAGATGCACAGCTGTGATTTTAAACCTAGTCTAAAGCCACAATATGAAATAAAAAAATAATCACCTTGATTGATCTGGAGCCTATTTTGGAAATACTAGGTGTGAAACAATCGACCTATTCTCATATTTTCAAGAGGTGGTGAGAAACCGGAGAACCCAAAAGAAACCCAAATGGACACCAGGAGGACATAACGTAAAGGTCTGCATAGACAGTAGCTTGAGCTCAGGATCCAACCAGCCACACAGGAGTTGTGAGGTGGCCACTGTATTCGCTGCAGCACTGTGTCAATCCCAACTTAATAAACGTAAGACTATGAACAGTTGATGTTTTGTGTCCGTGAACGCTTTAATAATTCAAGTGCTTAATTGCCCTATTAAAAATTCATTGCAGAAATCTCTTCTGCAAACCTTGACTTTAGGAAAACGTTTCTTTGCAGCTTAGCGCCAGGCCGCTCTTAGAAATGCATTGCCTCCTTCGTGGTGTTGACTCAGTAAACGAGTGCTGCTCCAGTTGTTGACACTAGGCCTGGTCTGGAAGGGCATTTGACACCGCACAGCGGGTCACAGAGAAAGATATGCAGGCCGGTAAATCTTTTATTTATTTTATTTTTTTTTCCCACCTGACGCAAACGCCTGTAGCCTGGTCATCACGCTAATTTCAGCCTGGTGCAATAATTAACAGCTGTGAGAGGGGGCCTGCTCTTCTCTGCTCTCCGTACCCAAGTAAATGGAAGCGAGCTGAACCGAGCTACATGAACATCACAGCCTGAGGGCACTCAAGCATTTGGCTCTGTGTTTCATGTTCTACCTCTGCCGGCAAATTATCAGGTGTGCCAGGTTGCTGATAGCACGTGCATCTCTGAATGCTGTCCAGCAGCTTGGCTTATTTTGTGTTGCTGCACTTGTCACAGAAAAAGCTCCATCTGCAATAGCTATGCCTGTTGGCATTTAAAAAAAAAACAAAAACACAGCAATTGTTTATTTAGGGTGCTGCCGTTTCTTTTGTCATTTCTGCTTGTAAAATCCATTTTTTCGTGACATGATCCTTAGAACACACTTTCCTCAACCATGGTGGAGCTGACAGTCTCTAAAACAGCCTTCATCAGCCCAGGAAGACATCTGCCACGATGTGTGATAGAAACTCAATTTCTAGTGCTTTTATCTGCATCTCTCTCCTTTTTCTTTTTGATATACATATCCCCTATTGTCTATCCAGCGCCTGTCCTGTCAGAGAGAACACTGTAAAGCACCTTATCTTCCACACAAAGCTGATGGCTATTTGAGGAAGGCAGTAGGAGGAGGAAGGGCTTTGATGTTCACTCTTCTACGCTGCATTTTTAAATCAAAGCACCATCAGGTCACAAGGAACAACAAGCCTGGCAGAAATTCATTTTTTGTCATTCCATCCTTATACAGTGCCTTGTAGAAGTACTCGCACCATCACCCCTGCTCTTGCACCTTTTTACATTTAGTACTAATACAACATGGATATGAATTGGGATTTTGATGATCATGCCATGGATCTGCACCATATTGGTACATACTATTGAAACGGAGCTCACCGAAAGCCTGAAAGCTGATGTTTATGGAATTGTAGCTTTTTTTTGTACCAGATTCTTCATCATAAAACTGTTCCAAGCATAATACATTTTTAAAACCTTTCAATTATCCGATGTATCATTAAAAGAGTCCCCGAAGAACTTTACTTTAAGTGTCTAAATACACATTTATTATGCAACATACTGTGACGGGTGTAACGCCTCTGACACACACATACACACATTGTTGTCGTCCTATTGTTATTCTCCCATTGCTTTACTTTTATGCTTCTTTGAGTTTTAACACTCGAGTGTCTCTTTGATCTCTTTGCCATTTAACTTGCTTCCCACCCTCACAGCTCTTTGTACTCTTCCTGCGCTGTAGCACAGTGTCGTAATGTGTCGGGATGTTGTTCATTTTCAGATGCACCACTGACTTTACCAGAAGGTTCATGAACATTCTACACACACACACAAAAAAAAAAAAAAACTGGTGAGATATACCTGGTGAGATACATTTAGATGCTCCAGAAAGAGTGAAAATTGCATTGGCAGAGACCTGCAGTGACCCCGGCGTTGAAATGAGATATAATTCAAGGTATGACTAATAAAGGCAACTGTTTATGCAGGGCCTCCGTGAAAAGGTTAGGCCGATTTGAGCTATCGTTACGTGTCCTTTCGAAATAAAACAAGAATATTTATATTGTTTTCCGTTGGCAGTGCCTATTTAAAATACCACAAAGCAGAGGTCTAATTTCAGAGGGCACAAAAATAGCTGCTTGTTACCAAAGTGATATCAAGACTGTTTATCTCAACACACAATTTACATTTACTTTTGCGCCTTTTAGCAGATGCCCTTGTCTAGAGCGACGTACAAAATTGCTTCGAGTCTCTACACTAGTGTGCTAGATTACAAACTTAAGATCTATCAGACTACAACTCTTGATTTTTTTACACAGCAAACTTGGAAAGTGGTAATTTAAGTGTTGGAAAGTGCTAATTTAAGTGCTAGAATACAATCACACACTCGTGGGGCCAAAAATAAAAATAGGGCAAGCCCAAAATGGCAAAATATCAAGCTTTAAATGGTCTGAATAGCAAATCATTAGTCCGAATATTAGCAAGAATTGAATCAAATGCACTCCTGAGATCTTCTGGGCCACCTTTTGCACATTTAATTCAATTCAATTCAATTTATTTGGATTTGTCAAGCACTTTTAACAATGGACATTGTCTCAAAGCGATGGACGTTGTCTCAAAGCAGCTTAACAGAGATAAAACGGTTATACAGTTGTATAAAAGGGTGTTTATGAAGTTTGTTTCTTATAATTGTAAGTGTATCCCTATTGAGCGAGCCATTGCCGACTGTGGCAAGGAAAAAACTCCCTGAGATGGTATGATGATGAAGTTTTGAGAGGAACCAGACTCAAAAGGGAACTCATCCTCATCTGAATGACACAGAATATCCATTCATTCCATTTAAATGATTGTTGAGGTGTGCTGTTTGGTGATAGGAGCTTAAACGCAGAACTCTTCATGCAAACTGTGGTGCTGAGCCATTGTAGTAGACTGTTGATGTTAATTACAGTCCAAATGAGTTGCTCAGTAACTTCAAGGATCTTTAGTTTGTTGATGTGGAACCATCCTTAGCTGCACAGAGTGTCTCTTTTTAAAGAGAACTCTATCCAGCGGTAGTTGTCTGGTTGAATCAGGCAGATCTGAAGAGAAGAAAAGGGGGAGAGGGAGAAATAAGGATTGTTATGCATATTCAATTGTTTAAGGACACTGTGCAAGTAGGGCAAGACAAGCTCTAGCAACATAACTAAGATGGAAAGCCAAAAGGTAACAGACGTGAGGGATCTCTGGGATAAAAGACACACCACTAATCAACAAACCTGAGTTACAGGTTTTGCTGCAGTTACGTGTTTGGGGAGAAGCTAAAATGGGAAATTCATATATATTCATGTACATCCTTATTTAGCCTGCTTGTATTTTTTTATGTAAGATCAACTGTGTAACACATACAGATCTTGAGATTTATATATTAATAGCTGCTTTTAGATATTTGGAAAAAGGCAGTAAAAAAGGGTTGGAAATAGCAATCTAACACACACACGACTGCACTGCATTAGTCTGATATGCACTGAAAAAAAAATAAAAGAGCATCTGTTCTCCTATCTGGCACGATGGTGCAGCTGATAACGTGGTTACCTCTCAGCTTCAGCATCTCTGGTTCAGTCATGTGCTTGAGTTAACGTCAGTGTTATATGCCTTTTTTTTCGTTTCTAGAAACCTCATAAAACAGGCTGGTAAGTGTGCTCAGGGTGTGACGGTGCAATTGTGTGTATGTGTATCCAGGTATTTCCACTTTACTCCCATCGTTTCTTGGATAGGGAACTGAGAGGCTGACCAGAATAAATCAATGCTAGGACAAATTTGATCTCAGTGATCGTGGAAAGGTTGTGTTTTCCAGGCATGTATTTTTTTTTTTTTTTTAAAGAGTATTTTAGAAACTCTTATCCCTGATCTCCGGGAACAAGAAAACCTTCAGCAAGTGGTAGTTTTACAAGCAAAAACCCTTTACCCTTGCTAATGAGAGAAATAAGAGGAGATTGGCCGAACTAGTTCAAGTTGACAAGAAGGTTACAGTGACTCAGCTACTTGTTAAAGCGATGGAACATTTGGCCGATTGTCTGTAGCCAAAAGCATTGATTAGCTGGGTTATTAATTACACCACTCAGAAGTCCTCAAGAGGCTAACAAGGCAAACGTGTTTTCAGTCACTGACACTGGTTTAAAGCAGAAAGAATCATAAAGAGTAACTGAAATCTTGACTTCCACCCAATACAAACGGTGTCCCTGTGGCAGACACAGTCTATTTGTCCTTGTGTGCAGTGGCAGGTTAAAAAGCGGCCTTTGGCCTGAGCATATGATTGTAAGGTCTTTGAGTGCACAACTTAGCCTGTGGGGATTTTCCGTACTCTCTCCTTCTCTCTGTCAGCTCTTCTATCATCTGAAGATGCCGCCGCGTTCACAGCGTTAGACGTCTAGCTCTGCGGCAGCCTCAGGCACACCGTGTCTCTTCCCTCCATGCTGCCTGAGCGCACGTCTATTCTGCCCCTGACATTTGGGGACAGTGATAAAAGATAGGTGGCTACTGTGCTCCAAACAGGAGCTAATGGCTTTATTTCCTACTTGTCTCAGTGAAAACACTGATGAAAGAGCATTTATCATTTTAAGCACTGCCTTATTCCAGGAGGGCCAGAAAATAGCACACTCTTCTGTGTGACTGTCGTCACTAAGACCTGACAGTGGGAGGTTTCTCGTTCTGCTTCTGCAGCCTCTTTGAAGCAGTGATGGCTCATTGGATATGCTCTAGGTTACTACTTAGAAGGTTAAGCATCCCAGCATCAATTAGTACTCACTGTACTAATGTGTGTGTGTGTGTGTGTGTATATATATATATATATATATATATATATATATATATATATATATATATATATATATATATATATATATATTTTAGATATATATAAAATATGTATGTATATATGTGTGTGTGTGTATATACACACACACACAGTGCAACCTCGATATTCGCAGGGTTACATTCTATGACCCCTCGTGAGTAACAAAAAATCGTGAGGTTTTGACACTTTACTTTTGATGGTTCTTTTTTCAAGGGGAATTTTTCATACTGTAAACTCTACAAAAATTGTGAATTACTTGTCATGAATGTTTTATTTACAACTTTACATTAATAATGCAATAATAAAATACTGTTTTAACATTTTTATGTAATTTATTAGTACGAACAAACTTGAAATGTTACTCCGAACTTTTGAGCCACTCGCAGCTTCTCGTGAACTAGTCACGTCAAGTCAAGTTTATTTCTGTAGCGCTTTTCACAACAGACATTGTCTCAAAGCAGCTTTACAGAAATCAACAGTCAAGGTGAATGGTGTGCATTTATTCCTGATGAGCAGCCATGGCAACTCCCGGCGACATGGAAAAACTCCTTAGATGTTATGAGGAAGAAACCTTGAGAGGAACCAGACTCAAAAGAGGAACTCATCCTCATTTGGATGATATCAAGAGTGTGATTATAAATCTTTAAACAATACAGAACACTGGAGAGAGAGAACTAACATGAGCACTGGAGTGTGTGATTATAAGTAATGTTCTTTCTACAGTCTTCTACAGTCTATATGTTATTATAAAACTAGGAGCTACTGAGCAACTCATAAAATAGCTCAACATTTGCGGTCCTCACAGATCCAACACCAGCTTCTTAGTACCTATCAGATTTTCCGCGAGTTACACTTAGTCCGGTTCCAAATGAGAAGTCGAGAACTATCGAGGTTGCAAGTATCGAGGTTCCACTGTGTATGTGTATATATATACATAATGTCGTGGCAGTACAAAAATAAAATTAAAACATTTTGTAAATAAAGTCAAAATTACGAGAATAAACTCGAAATATTTTGAGAATAAAGTAGTAGCAGTATAAGATTAAAATAGTAATATTTTAAGAAAATGCATTAAATGGATCTGGGGATCCACATAAAGTGGTGTTTGTGGAGTTCTGATATTCTCTTTGACAGAAATTCATGGTGCAGCAAAAGACAAATTTAAATCTGTTCACTGGCTGTTTGTAAAGACGAGTGCTCCCCAAAGTGGCAGCATATTTGAGCTCTGTGTACTTCTGATTAAATCTTCTTACTTTTTTTTCGTAATTTTGACCTTATTCTCAAAAAATTGCAACTTAATTGTCAGCAATTTGACTTGATTCTCAAAATCTTCTGAATTTATTCTCGTATTGCTACGATTTTATTCTTGTAATTCTGACTTTATTCTCTTCAAATTTTGACTATTCTTAAAATATTGCAACTATATTCTTGTAATTCAGATTTTATCATCAAAATATTACTTTTTTTTTTCGTATTGCTATGACTTTTATTCTCATAATCTTAGATTTTTTTTAGTTTTTTTAACATGGCAGTAAAAGGTAGTTGTATTGCTGGCCCTGTGTTCTGATATACACTTTATTGTCAAAAGTATTGGGTCACCTGGTCATAAGTACGGTATGTGATTTTGGAGGGTGTTCATGGATATTTATGTTCATCAGCCACAAGGATATTACAAAGGGCAGGTACTGATGTAGGTGAGGAGGCCTGGGGTGCAGTCAGCGTTCCAATATATCCCAAAGGTGTTCAGTAGGGATGAGATCAGAGCTCTATAGCAGGCACCTGAAGACCGTCCACATCAAAGCAGGTTAACTTATAAGCTCACTTTGTGCACAGGGGCATCAACATGCTGGAACAGGTTTGGATTTCCAAGTTAAAACATTTTAAACTTTATTATTGCGCATATAAAGATGTCCTGTAAAATTGAGTGCCTCCAGCTTTGTGGTAACAGTTTGGAAAAGAACCACATATAGCAGAAAAGGTCAGGTGACCCAATACTTTTGGCAATATAGTGTATTCACTGAATTAGCATTTATAGGAATAACACAAAGGATTGATATCCAGTGTCCAGTTACTGATCATGTATTAATCCCAGTTTACAAGAGAGGTCGATAATCATCCATTCGCCTGGAAACGGTTTGTTCCTTTTTCGCTGCTGTAAGCGCTGGTTTGTGTGTCGAGCGCTGCATTTTATAAGCATGTGTATATGCACTTTATAGTGTGATGAACAACTTCTGTTCTTCTGCCTGTCCAGTGGGTGTAATCAGCCTGAGGAGCTTTTAGCAGAAGCGCACAATTATCACCAGACTGGTTTTTATTACAGGCTAATAAAGACACAAATGGATTAGGCTGTTAAATCGCAGTGATTTACTCCAGTCTCCTGGTTTGAACATCATGACTCTGCAGGTGTACTGAGGAGGTGCATGTGTGGGGGTGGGGGTGGGGGTGGGTGTGTGTGCAGGTTTCTGGCCTACTTCCAAAGCACCGAACTGTTCTGTCACTATCTCAGATGCTTTTATGTCCCTGCTTTTCAGAGACTGAATGCTTGTGGAGGCATGTACTTGAGAAGGAGATGAAAAGGAGTAAACTGAAACTCAGTCCACATCCACACCACTCTGTTGACCTCTGCCTTTCCTTCTGATATTTGACAAAACGCATGTCTTGGCCCGTACACACACCTGCGTCTTCTTTTCATGCTGTGCATAAAAGCTGTCCAGATTTCTAGCAAACTGTAGACATTTCCTTTTTTTTTTTTTTTTTTTTTTGCACCCTTGCCTTTCACTTGACAACTTTCTGATTTTCACATTAGTTAAGTAACATCACGTTTAATCAGTGCTCTCTCGACCCAGGGGAACAGTCAAATTTGCACTCATCACAGTTTATTTCATTGCGTTTGCACCGTAAACTCAGCTGGGATTACACTCCGAGTTGTGAGTGGTATTTAGTCAAAACATTGAAGCCTTAAGCTAATGGCTTCGTTTATAGGTGCTATACTCATTAGCATCATAAGTAATGGGCTGTGGATATGCAAGCAAGGCTTTGCTTTTGTAGGGGAAAAAATGAACAGGTGGCATTTTTTTTTTTATTGTGCTACATCCACGGCACACACACTAGCTAGCTCTTCCACAAAGAGGCTCTGGTTAGTCAGAAAACAACTGAAGAGCCTCCAGAGCCTGAGCGAGTTTGATCGAGATGACATTGAATTAATGGTCTAATTTGCGCTCTCTCTCTCTCTCTCTCTCTCTCTCTCTCTCTCTCTCTCTCTCTCTCTCTCTCTGTCTCTTTTTTCCCTCTGTTTCGTTGGGCTGTTCGTTCAAATCAAACCATGAGCAAAAAAACACTTCCCGTTCACAACTTTGACACCCTTTTCTAATTAGTTAGGAAGCATAATGTTTTGCTAGCATCTACAAGCCACATGCATCGTCATTGTAGTTTTTTCTTTGACTTTTTAAATGTTGTTTGAAGAACGAATAAAAAACAAAACTGATCCTGATTTCTTTTTCTCCCTCTCTGTGAACAGCCTGTCCATCTGAGTCGAGCCATAGGTAACAGCTGTAGCAGCAGTCTTCCAAGGGAGCGAAGATCAGCACGACTGTCCAGCTGGGGAGAAGAGCGCTATAGTGGAGGGATGAGTGCTCGAGATCCTGCTGCAGTCCAGAGGAGAGCTGAACAAATATACTCGTCGTCTTCTGAGGCGACTACACCACGGAAGCTCGAGCATTTGGGTCCCTCTCAGATACCTCGTGCCGTTGTGAGTGGAAGCTCTTGCAGCCTCTCCTCAGACAGCGAGAGACTCGCCATGCCAAGGCCACACTCATCATTCAGCGGGCGTCTGGGCCAACCACCACGCGGGCCGCTCTCTCTGCACATGTACAGCCGCAAGAATGTCTTCCTCCAGCACTCGCTCTATACAACCGAGTTGCAGGCACTGGGCCAGCAGGATGCTTGAAAACACACACACCCACACCTACAAACACACACTTTAAATTAGACTTCTGCACTAATCATCAATCCTTCTGCCTCAGCAGCTGTTTGACCTCTGTATGGTTTGGATGGAGCCCCAATCTAGCTTCTGCAGCTATCTTAAAAATGCCATCAATCCTCTGGTGACCCTGCTTGATCTCCACTAGTAGAGTCCATTACGCAGCTGTGTGACAAGGCCAGTATGGCAGAGGAGTGGGTCTGATATCAGTTCATTCACCCACTGCTTACTGCAAAAAAAAATATATTGAAAAAACTGACAAGGCAGAGCAGTTCTGCATTTCTTCAATTTTATATTTGTAATTAGTTTTTTGTTGGTTTTTTTTAGTTTTTTTTTTTATCTGTGTAATAGTGGTACCAGTGATAATCTCTCTCTGTGTATTTTAGCTTGGCATCTCCATTTACCTCGGCTGATCAGGAAAGAGAAATGAAGGGTGAGCGTTTAAATGAACAAAGCAGACTCAGTAGAAGTGAAAGACAAGCACTTGTGTCTTATATCACATGCAGCTGTGCTTAATGTCTGTTGTGTGTATGGAATGTACACAGTAGTAATTTACCCCACCAGCATTGTTTTGCACCAACGAATGTGGCCCATGCACATGTTGCAAACTCATCCTATGAGGGATTTGAAGCTGCTAGCTGGGAATTATTCTAACACTCATTAACCTTTACTAATTGCATGCTCCTTTGCTATTTTTATTTTTTTATTTTTTTTATTTACATAAATCCAACCCGAGCCTTTTTGTACATAGAAATAGCTCTTGCAGTATTTGAATAGGAAGCAGTGACAGCTTCTTGTGATCACCACTGCCTCTCTATAAATAGACTCCAGGTGAGCTCCTTTTTACGCTCGACTCACATGACACTCAGACACAACTGTCTTGCCCAGCATTTGAAAACAGTCAACTCCTAAACGAGCAATCGTCCTATTTATAATATTCGAAGCACACTAAACTTCAGAAAATGGTGCATAAGAGCTGTTTGATTTTTTATTTTTTTTTTATTGACTTGGATAATGTAAAAAAAAAAAATATATATATATATATATATATATATATATATATATATATATATATATATATATATATATATATATATATAATTATATCGGTACATGGAGCTTGGTTTTTAACTATATATATATATATATATATATATATATATATATATATATATATATATATATATATATATATATAATATAATTTTTTTGTCCGATGTTGGGACAACTTTGCACTTCAGACCAATGAGCATCGAAGGGCATTCAGAGGGGAAGGAAACCCTGAAGAAACTCACTTCTCTTTATCCAGCAGGTCTGCTCCCGGAGGTCTGCTGCTCCACTTACAGCATTCTACTGGGAGCGCCAGCGTTCTCTATCTCTCTCCCTCTCTCCCTCTCTCTCTCAGCCCTACTTGTACAGCTCTGAGAGAGAAAACGAGGTTTAACATACTCTCACCATCACCTTGCTGTGATCTCAATATTGTCCCCCTGTGAAACTGAAACATGCTCTTTACATGATTTAAGAATGACCTTGCAAGAATGAGCCCTGCATCGCTTTTGAACGGTCGATTTCAGCGACGCTGCAACGACAGAACTCGAACTCAGTACATGTTTGAAGAGTGAAGCAGCTTTCATCTACCTGTTACTCAACGGTTTTCCCTTCAGCTGTTAATCAGCATAAAACATTTCAAGGTAAATGCCACGAAGTCAAACGCACGGGTAATTAATCAGCGAGTACGAGGGAGATGAGCAGAATAAATGGCACTTGATAAACCGTCGATGGAAAGAAAATCGTTCATGAGACTGTACGTACGAAACACATCTGAACGGACACTAAGACAACTAGCTTAGGTATTTATTTTGCGCCTTATTTATTATGTGCATTGTTGTGATCTATCACTCGAAGGTCTTATTTTATATGTGGAACTTTGAGAACTGGTATCCTCATAAAGGATGCTCTCAAATTTATTATGATTCATGATCAGAAATGATCTGTAAATTATGTATTTTCCAAGATGTACAGGGTTCATTAAAAAAAAAAAAAAAACACTGAAGAAGTGATTTTAAACCATGATCAAGCGCTGAGAATTTCATAGAATATCTTCCTGTACTTCCTGATTTTCACAATAATGTTATGATATACTGATTGTGTGTATGTGTGTATATATATATATATATATATATATATATATATATATATATATATATATATATATATATACAGTACAGACCAAAAGTTTGGACACACCTTCTCATTCAAAGAGTTTTCTGTATTTTCATGACTATGAAAATTGTAGATTCACACTGAAGGCATCAAAACTATGAATTAACACATGTGGAATTATATATTGTATTATATACATAACAAAAAAGTGTGAAACAACTGAAAAATGTCATATTCTAGGTTCTTCAAAGTAGCCACCTTTTGCTTTGATTACTGCTTTGCACACTCTTGGCATTCTCTTGATGAGCTTCAAGAGGTAGTCACCTGAAATGGTCTTCCAACAGTCTTGAAGGAGTTCCCCGAGAGATGCTTGGCACTTGTTGGCCCTTTTGCCTTCACTCTGCGGTCCAGCTCACCCCTAAACCATCTCGACTGGGTTCGGGTCCGGTGACTGTGGAGGCCAGGTCATCTGGCGCAGCACCCCATCACTCTCCTTCTTGGTCAAATAGCCCTTGATGCCTTCAGTGTGACTCTACAATTTTCATAGTCATGAAAATAAAGAAAACTCTTTGAATGAAAAGGTGTGTCCAAACTTTTGGTCTGTACTATATATATATATATATATATATATATATATATATATATATATATATATATATATATATATATATATATATATATATATATAAATTTCAGTAAGAATAAATGCATTTCAGTGAACACTTTACAATTTGCCTTATTATTATTTGAATGTTCTTCAGTGGACATGGATGTAAATGGAGTTTTATTACCACTAATTATTTTTCTGCAGGAATCATTACACACGTGCAGCAAAAGGTACTGAGTGATAATACAATCTGTTAATTTCTTAAAGGGAAGACAAATGTGCATTTATTCACTCGGATGTAGGCGAACTTAATTCAAACTCACAGCAACCACAATTTAAAAATGGTTCTTTTTTTAATAGATTAATATCAATCAAATAAACAGCTTAACATTGACTTAACATAGCAAAAAATATCTTGCATCTAGTCAAAGCTATATAATATTCTCTATTATGCAATTAAGTTAGATAGTAGAGTTAAATGAATAGCACATTAAGACTTATTACACTGACCAAAGGATATAAAACATGTTATAAAAATGCTAAATATAAAAGTTATAAACTTACACACAGAGATAGATACTAAGGAATTATTATAGAGTGGTAGTAAGTAAACCAAATATAACATTATTAAACGTATGTTTGTTTCAAGGTATATTTGCTTCAATCTCAATCAGGTTTACTTCACATAGAAATTGAATAATGTTATAGTTTTCTGTGTGCAGTCTATTCATTCTGGAATTGGTGCAATGCATCCGGAAGGTATTTCACTTTCAATTCACTTTTTCCACATTTTGTTAATTCTACAAACAAAACCCTTTAATGGTGACGTAAAAGAAGTTTGTTTGAAGTCTTTGCAAATGTATTAAAAAGAAAAAAAATCACATGTACGTAGTAGTCTCCCAATGAAAAACATACCCACAGCATGATGCTGCCACCACCATGCTTCACTGTAGTGATGGTTTTGGCCAGGAGCTGGAGCGCTTTCAGAGTAACCATTGGGTTCTTGGTCACCTCCCTGACTAAGCCCCTTCTTCCCTTCTTCTTGTTGAGCTGTCTGATATTTACAAATGTAAATAATATTTTTTGGATAATTTGTCAATGTCAAGTTATTTAATTGCCTATTTGCTTTCCATTGCTGTTTTTGGAGAGTTTTTTTTAGGGAAATATGTGATCATACTGTATCTACCTGCTATTTGCATTGAGCTAATTGGCACTCCTTTGATTTTAATAACCTTCAACCATCAGCAAATTCAGAGTAAAATTTCTGTATATTCTGGTGAAGGTCACGATCATTCAAAAAACACTTGGCACATGGTGGGAATACAACTGGAATAAATTGTCCATCAATGAGCTGCATTCACTAGTAGCCAAGCCACGTACTGGTGTGTTTTTGGAAACTGAAAAGATTTTGAAGAAACCCACATGGACATCAGGAGAAGATGTAAAGATATGACTCTGCATTGACAGTAACCTGAGCTCAGCATTGAACAATGATCTTACCACCATGCTGCCCTGAGAATTATCAGACGATTGCAGAAAACTACAGATATTTAAATTCAGAATCCACACAAATGTCTTACCTTCAGTTCCACCCTTATGCGCAAGCACTTGGGTACACGCAGTCTAGGCTAGGAACTCTCAATGCCAGATTTCTGAAAGCAAAAGGAAGAACTTCCTTAAAATTTGCCAGGCAAATAGAAATGCGTCTTGTGCTGGTTGATTAGCTGGTAATGGGCCACAAACTTTGCTTTTCTCTTTCACAGAATCGTTGATGGCACAAAGATCAGAGCTTCTGATCCCTGAGCAGATATTTTTATTTGTCCTCTGGCGGAATGTGAGAAAGTTGATGCCAAATAACACAAAAAAGTGATCCCTGTATTTCCTTCTAAATTTATTTTATAGAAGTGTAGAAATACAGAGTGGTAATGTTTCACCTGCTTTCCCTGCAGCCGTTTGCTAAATATTACTCTGAGTCCTCTTCCTTGTAAGTAAACTGTATAAGGACCATACGGAAAAAACATGACATTTCGGTCGATAGCTTGAACCTGCCGAAATTGGATCCTTTTTCCCAGTTTGCTTTAGCATTTTTTTTTCTTGCTGCTGAAAAAGATGGTTGTACGCTTTTTTTCCTTTTCTTTTAAATGTCTCCCGGCATTCACTTATTGCGTTGCTGATAATTTATTGCATTCGGTTTTATGGCTCAGAGCAACGTTTTTCCCTCTCAGTATCCATTCTTCTGCCCTTCAGCAGTTCGGGTTCTCTCTTATTCATCCTTTTAACGAGTTTGCAGACTAAAAGGGGGCCAGAGGCAGCTTTGAGCAAGCCGTAGAGAGGAAATCACTGTGGTAGCGCTCTGCAGGGAATGGAGCCGCTTCCGAATATGAACCGATAATGAAGGCATCGGGTCTTGGATGCTAGGTGGATCGATCATCGGTGCCAAGTCTA
Source organism: Silurus meridionalis (assembly GCF_014805685.1). Classification (NCBI taxonomy): domain Eukaryota; kingdom Metazoa; phylum Chordata; class Actinopteri; order Siluriformes; family Siluridae; genus Silurus; species Silurus meridionalis. The sequence goes on from NC_060900.1 coordinate 14,713,089, forward strand.
ACTGTAGGAAAGAGTGTTCATGTTGCTTATTAATTAACTAATCAGTAAAAAACACAAACTTAGATAGACTGGTGTCATTCCAGGGTGTACACCATCCTCACACTCTGTGGTCCCGGTAGAGGCTCCAGACCCGAAATGACCCTGACAAGTTATTGAATAAATAAACTTGCAGTGTAAAGTTGATTTCACAGAACGCATTCAGGTTGTTTATTTTTTTCACCCTATAGTTTCAAGCCAGATTTAGCAATATGTTTGACGCATTTATCTGATACACTAGTTTTTATCATACCCATAGGAGTCTTCTTCACACTTGTACAGTCATCTACAACATTGTATTTGTGTTTGTAGCATTACAATTCCCTTCTTTGGAACTTGAAGCCCCCAAATCCATTCGATCATGACAATGCCCCTGTGCACAATTCCAGTTTAATGAAAACCACATGGTTTGCCAAGGTCTGTGTGGAAGATCTTTGCTGGCCTGCACACAGCCCTTACCGAAAACCCACTGAACACTTTTGGAATTAACTGGAAAGCTGACTGAGCTTCAGTTCTCCAGTGCCTGACCACAAGACGAGACGAGACACGACGAGACCCGACAACTTGACGACTTTATTCGCCACACAATGGGGAAATATCTCTGTTACAGCAGCAAAGAAAAAGAAATGCAAATATATAAAAGAAAGAATAAAGACCTTATTAATGTTCTTGTGTCTGAATGTTGTATCTAAATCACAACAATCACATCATCAGAGTGGTAATTATAACAGCAAACAGGGGACTAGAATCTGGAATTGAATGTTGAACAAGTATTTATAATTTGAAGGTCATGCTTGCGCAGATATCTGGCCATATATTGTTGTATAATTTTACACTACTTTCTTCAGGGCATGCTGTTATAGGAAAATAAAAAAGGACATTGTGGTATGATGCCAGCAGGCACAACAAATTATTCTTACAGTTCTTTTTCTATAACAGCACTTCCTGAAATATAAATTCCTTTTATACTACAGCAATTTGTTATTGATTACAGGTATTTTTGTTCATATCTCACATTGTCCCTTATTGAGCTTATGTTTTATTACTGTAATCTCTTTTACTGTTACTGTTCCTTCGTGGAACGCATATATTACGGAGGAACACTGAACAACCAGACACCACCAATGCTAAATCCTGATACCACCCACTTAGGTTGAGTGACAGACATTCTGGCAATCCTCCGAAAGCATGTTCCTGTGAGGGGGTTTCTGTGATAGACATCCCATACAGGAACATAATGCCTGAAGCTGGTGAGTGTTGATGCTAATATTGGTGAGTAGAAACATTGGTGAGCAAAACTGGTGAGATGATTATATAGTGGTTGTAGAAAGTGGTGGAAAGAGTTTGAAACATACTGACTTGATTAAAAGCAGTGATCAGGACAATGACCAATGCTGTGAATTATTAAAGAAGACACCTAGAATCTAAGAATCATATATACATTCCATCCAGCCATCCAACCATCCAGCCATCTATAAAATTGCAGATTTTTCATGCTTTTTGTAATCTTTCATTTTTGTAATTAAAAAAATACTGGGGATAAAAAAAGGAATAATTTGAATAATTTTTTTAATTTAAAATAACATTTTAAATAAACAAATATAAAAAAAAAAACCTGATTGCATAACCATGATTGCATAAGTTTGAACACCCTCCTAACTAATACTTTGTGGAAGCACTTTTTTCCCCTTTATTACAGTGAGTAAGTCTCTATTAATTTCACACATCTGGACTTTGGAATTTTGTCCTCTTTTGTCCTCCTGTCCTCTCTCCTTGGCAAAAAAGTTCAAGTTCCTTCAACTTGTGAGGAGATCGCCTGTGTACAGTGCTTTTTAGGTTAATTGCATAGGTTTTTAATGGGATTAAGGTCTGGACTCTGGCTGAGCCATTCAGGACTTTGGTTATTCTTTTCTGAATCCATGTCTTTGTTGATTCATTTTCAGCTTTTTGACAGAGGACAGAGGGTTTTGTGCCAAAATATCTTGATATTTAAATACATTCATTTTCCCATCCATCTTGACAAGTGCCCCAGACCCATCTAAAGGGAAGCAGCCCCAAAGCATAATGCTACCCCCACCATGCTTCACTGTCGGTGTGGTGATCCTTGGATGACGCTCTGCATTGGGTTTGTGCCTAAAGTACCTTTCAGAATTCTGGTAAAAAAATTCAACCTTTGTCTCATTAGACTATAACACATTTCTTTCACATGGTTTGAGGTGACTGAATTTATATTTTTATAAGAATAGACCAGACATGTGCATATTACAGGAGATGGCAATCACATCAGGGAGTGATGATTCCTATAGTTCCTTTAGTGTTGCTGTTGGACTGATAAGTTGGTTTCTTGACCTCTCATCAAGTTTGCAGGGCTGCCCTAATCATTGCAATGTCTCTGTGGTGCCACATTTACTGATAATGGTTTTGACAGTGTTTACAGCTACATTTAATATTCTTTTATAACCCTCTCCTGATTGGTATCTTTCAACAATTAAGTCTTGCAGTGTCTTTGGCAACTTTTTATGGTCCATGACCTTTGTTAAAATGCAACCGCAAACATTCAAGCAAATACTACAGCAAACAGCTGACTTTTATCTGGTTTTAATTAAAGTCTTTTTAATTGATGGCAAGTGTATGTCATTGTTCTACAGGCCTAATTTTTTTATTTAACTCTGAGGAAAGTTACAGCTCCGTGTTTTGAAAGGGTGAGCAGACTTATACAATCAGGTTGTTTATATTAAATATCTGTTCCCAAATATTAAATATAATTTTTTTACTTCAGGATTTTTGTGTCTTTATGTTTAAATTTTTATTTTATTTACTATGGATGTGTAGACTTTTTATATCCACTGTATGAAGTTGTGTTATGCTTTTTGTACATTCCATTCCACATTTAGTTCACATTTGCTGTTATAATAATGTTAGTAAAACCAGGTACTGATGTAAGCGCAGGTCTAATTCTATCCCAAAGGTGTTCAACAGGGTTGAGGTCAGAGCTCTGTAGCAGGCCACACAAGATCTTCCACTCCAACCATGTAAACCATATCGTAATAGAGTTGGTACTCTTTGTGTACAGGAGCGTTGTGATGCTGCAACAGGTTTTTTGTCTCCTAGTTTAAGTGAAGGGGAATTTAATTCTACTGCATCCAAAGACATCCTATATAATTGTGATAACATCTTGGGGAAGAATTAAATAAGACTCATATACAATATCTTCTTTTTCTGCTTTCAGCTGCTCCCATTAGAGGTCGCCACAGCGGATCATTTGTCTCCACACCCCCCTGTCCTCTACATCTGCCTCTTTCAAACCAACTACCTGCATATCTTCCCTCACCACATCCATAAACTGCCTCCTTGGTCTTCCTCTTTTTCTCCTTCCTGGTGGCTCCATCCTCAGCATTCTCTGACCAGTGTACCCCATGTCCCTCTTCTGCACATGTCCAAACCATCTCAATCTCGCTTCCCTCACCTTGTCTTCAAAATGTCCTACACGCGCGGTCCCTCTAATAAACTCATTTCTAATCCTGTCCATTCTCGTCACTCCCAACGAAAACCTCAACATCTTCAGCTCTGCTACCTCCAGCTCCACCTCCTGTCTTTTAGACTCAGATAGAATATTACACACGCAACAAAACTTTTGTATTACAAATTTTTAGGATGGAAAGAGAAGAAGGTTGGATAACACATCCATAACAAATGGCTGGTGATTTGTGTATGCAGGAAATATCATTTATCCACTTAGGATTTGGGCGAAAAACCACAAACTGGCTGCAGCCCAAATAATGTGGTAGAGGGGAAACAAATTTAGAAATGAGATACATTAGATACATCACAACAGGAACTCACAGCCCTTCATCATCAAATGCAAATATATAGGGATGAAAATGTTTTTTTTTTCCTTTAGTAAAAATTCTTGCCAATTTACTGCAAGAATAAATCCTTTTTGCATATCTATTTTAGAAAAGTAATCGATTTTTGAATGGTGTCTGTAACTCTGCTTCATGTGGTTAATTTATTTTCTAATAACAACAGGCCTTGTCATGTTTTATTTCTTACATTCTTGAATAGAAATTATTTAGATATGTGTTTCAGTTTTCCTTTGAGCTCTTAAACTCATCACTGCTCTCATAAACAATTGAACACACGCACGCATTAAATATTGCGGCATCTTTTAAACGCTTCTTCTTTGTAAATCGTCTCCATCATGCCTCATTAAATGCTTGCATAATTTATCACACATATTTAATTAAGATTGTGATGCATATGCACCAAAGATGTACATTCTATTCTCTTATACGCTTTACCAGTTTATATTCAATAAAATCTTTGTTTATGAAAGAAATCAGTAGATGGTGACCCTTCCCTTATATACTCTTACTGAGGGGGGAAAAAAAACAATAATCATAAAATGTCACTTCTCTCTAATAAACTATATACTTCCCTTCTGTATAAAGTGAAGGGTAAGCGTGGGTATGTACTTTGCTTTCCCGAGTCAGCTTCATACACATTTACAGCAGTATCTCATTCACAACGTTTATACAGAACCACAAAACCCTAAAGAAACCAGTACGTTCAGTCAGTTCAGAATCGCACATTATTGAAAATTAGTGGGTAAAATACAAATAATGATTTAACTGAAAGACGCCAAATCTGTAAACATCCAGAATTCTGATGCAGATGTGCTTTTTGAACATCCCATTCCATATTTAATCTTCATTTGCTGTTATAATAATCTCAACACTTCTGAGATGTTCCACTACTTTTTGAAGTGTGTTTGTAAACTTATTCAGGCAAAAGACATTAGTAGAGTCAGGTACTGATGTAGGAAGAGGAGGACTGTGGTGTAGTCAGTGTTCCATTTTATTCCTAAGCTGTTTAATAGGGTTGAGGTCAGAGCTCTATAGCAGGCCACTAAATATCTACTACTTCAATTTATATGAACTTATCTTAATGGAGCTGGCTTTGTGCACAGGGGCATTGTCATGTTGGAACAGGTTTGGGTGTCGTAGATTAATTGATAGAAAAATTTAATGCTACCACATTTGAAGACGTTCTATACAATTGTGTGGATCCATGTTTGTGGCATCAGTTTGGGGAAGAACCAAATATGGCTGAAAATTTAGGGGTCCCAGTAATAAAAATAGTTGCTACCAATTCACTATTGATAATGTAACCGCAGCGTACTGCACTCTTTACTGAAAGCTCACAACACTTTATATAAACTAACTATAAACAAAATACAGCTTTATTTGTCTATATGCTGAATCTTACTATAATAAGATGTTTATTTACCATTTATTAAAGTCTCCAGTGTCAAAGCTTTGTCACAGTCAGAGGTAATGTTTTTCAATACTCTAAAGTTTAGTGTAATATTTTGTAAATAAGAGTTGTAAAGCAGTTTTACTTCAGTAAATTATTAAAGTCTTAATAACTGGGCAAAAGTGAGTTTTTGAGTCCATATGATTTAAACTGCATTACATTCATGCAATTCATCACAACAGGTTCATACCTAAAATAATGTAACATTTAGAATAACCCAGAATGCACTTGGCAGTTTGTAAACTATAGAGAATGTGGGGCAAAGAGACATTTTATTGTTTTATATATATATATATATATATATATATATATATATATATATATATATATATATATATATATATATATATATATATATATATGAAACAGTGACAGGAAATATATTGGAAAGAAGATGCTTGAAGACCATCAGGAGTTGTCAAGGTCAGTAAGTCTCTCATAGATACCATTTGACATTTTTATAACACGGAATCATAACATAAAATGCGAAATGGTGTAAGTCAAGGAAATGTGTGAACATTTTATGTGTAAAACCTATTTACTGTGAAACACATAAAAACTGGAGTTCAAAGTCAGATGCTAGGTGTGTTTGACAGCTGGGCACAAAAATTGATTACGCCCAAACAACAAATCATTGGTCAGACAATTAGCAAGAATTAAAAATCTTTTTGTTGCTGTGAACTGTGTGGGGAAAAACTAAAAATTCACTTCTCTTATTGTACACAAAGGTGAACTCATGATAATCTCCTAAACTGAATAGAACCACATTCACTCTTGTTTCTGTAAAAAGCTGTCCACAAGCATTAAAGATTTAAACCTTAATGTTCCTCAATCTAATTGTTTAATTCCTGCAAATATCCTGACCAATGATTTATTGTCATATTTGCATATTTTTTGGCTCTCTTGTGTACATTTTATTTTACAAAAGCAAAAAGGGAGGAGTAGGTGGTACTTTTTAAATAAAGGATATAATGTATATTTTATTTACAATGAACATGCTCCACACTACCACTCCTATTCCTCCTCTATTGAACCTTTACTTCTTTCATGGCAGTGTATTTGAGTGGGAAGAATGGTCAAAGTTTGTAAATGGTCAGTACAGCAGGTTTGAAAAGGTAAGAAAAGCTAAATATATAATTCAAGCGTCTGAATCAGTGTATAAAATGTGTAAGTGCATCACAGAAACACACAGTTATCATGTCTTAGTATTCAAATTCAGACCATTTTATTTTATCATTAGTTTAAACAACAATTTTAAATTGTCAATTAACAATTTAATTGAATTTAAAAATGCCATTCAGGATATTTAACAAGTGAAAAAAACTTGTGGGCAATTAAGTAATATAGAGTATTTTGGAGTTTTTCTTAGATTCAAATTTTTCCTTTTCCTTCCTCATTTCTTTTTCTCCCCTATTTTGTATGGCATTATTTTTATATACTGTACTACTGAAATATATATTATATTATATATTGAAATATTATTATTTTCCAGTAATTCTTATATATCATTTCTCTATCATTGTTTTTGGGGTCATGAGGGTCCCTCAATGTTAAACACACACACACACACACACACACACACCACTGTTACACACAATAAAGAATTTGTAATATATTGACATCTACTGTATTTTCAACCTCTGTAGAAGTGTTTTTACATTTCTGCTATTTCTAACTTATGTAATGTGTGGGGAAAAAAGGTAATGATGTATTATTATATTATATATTATATATACTATTTTTTAGGTTTGCCTTATTTTTTAAATTTCTTTTACCAGGTATATTTACCACACAGCATCCTGCTAATGAAAAGTTGAATAAGTAAATAAATATTCAATCTAATTATTCATATATAATCTTAATTTTTACTGAGACTCATTGCAATATACAATGATTTATGACATGACACCAACGGTGGGCAGTAGAACTAAACCTATTAGTGGACATTTGTGGAGCTTTTATTGAAAGACATGTATATCCATATCCATTGCTCATCAACTGAGCATATCTGTCTCTATGTTTCCTCAAATGCTGTATCCCAGGGAGCTTAAGGCTTCCGCTGGCTTCAGAGCTCTAATATCCTTATATCTCTGCTTCACATTCAACAGCACTCTGCACCAACAAAACAAAAGCAAGAAGGCAAATATGTTTGGTTGTTATTTTTCTCACGATGGTGGCAGAGAAAGTGCACTGACTTTCACTAACACAAATGCCTAATGAAGTTTTGATGTACATTATTCACAAGCACGGATACCTTTTTTTGCTTTAAAATGTAACAATCTAAAATACCACAGGACTAACAGCAGTAGCAGCAGATCCAGTTCTGTCACATAGGACACTTTACACTTAATGATAATTAACAATAAGAAAGAGTTATTGTCCATTCTTTTATTTTGTATGTATTTACACTATCTAACACTGTCTCTCACTCTCCCACATCCTCCTGTTTCTCAGTTTAAATGTTCCAGGACACTGTCATTCTCAAGCACATTCTTACTCAAAGATTCCTGCTTTGCATAATAGTAAAGCCGCACTACATCTACCCATAGAAATGGGATTTATTTACATCTTTTATTAGAGAAGTGCAATTTTTGCAATAGATATTAGTCACATCAAGTACTTGTAAAACTGTTTCCTGCAGCAAGCCAGGGACAATGAGGTATAAACATCCGTAACACCTGCAAAACTGTATTACCTTGTTATGGAAATCTGCAGGCCCTTGGGCAAGTTGATGAACCTGTAATAGATGTTCTCTGATAAGTCTTTGCCAGGCAGTGTGCTGTGTGCCAACACTTCACTGCCCATATCAATTCCGCCAAATGCTTTCACATGCACTCGGTCCTCTGTGACATTCAGTGTTGTTTCTGCAATCCAACTTCTTCTATTTTGACAAGGAAAACTACCTTTTTGTATGAATAATTTCGTCGATTTATGTTTTTTGCACAGCCTAATTTATTATTTATATCAGCAGCCTTTGTGTTGGAACTTGCTTATTATTCAGGTATCTACCATAGCTCTTGCAGACATGCTCTAACAGCTCGCTGCTAACTGCAAAACATTTAAATCGCAAATAAGCAAATAGACAAAAAAGATCTTTTTATTAATTCATGCAGACTGCAAAACCCAGGGGTCTTATTTATTGAAGCATACATAGAGCAAGTTCTAATTCTGTATGTACGAACTTCACTACCTCACCACCACACCTGCACTAGAAAATTAGTAATTGTCACACAAATGTATGCACAGCTGTAAGCAATAGATGCCGATAAATCCCACGTGTTCTAAATTGCTCTGCTTGTGCATGGCCACGCTCATTTACATAAAGGAATGCCCCTGATTCCACCATATATGGTAAACAACTTCCACTATGTGTGTGCGATCAATTGCTCGTTATTGATGCGTTTTTGGTTTTTTTTGCAGCCGCATTTGCAAATGTTGATGCATCATGGCATAAGCCGTATGTGCCTTGTTTTTTTGCTCAGGGTTGGTTAGAAAATACCAGATCTGACTCACAATTTATATTTTTTTATCTGTTCATTTGCGTGTGCATGAGGATGCAGTTTCGCAATTTTTGTTCTCTAAAAAAAGTGTGTTTTGCTTTGCTTGAGATCAATTAAAATCGCAACGGACAAACAAAACTGACTGATGAGCCACTCTGAGCAAAGAGATTCCTGCGCTCCTTAAAAGCACCCTCCCTGTGGAAAGCGGCATGTGCCAAATATTCAAGTAAGTCAAGGTCAACTTCTATATTTCCCCTTTATATGCTGTTACATTACACATCAAGAGTCATTTGTTGCCACTTTGTTCTGAGCACCACAGCCAACAAATCCTGTCAATTATGCTGACATGACTGACAATTAATGGGATGTTAAAAGTGCCTTATTATCAGTTTACCCATGCCTACAATTTTCCACCATGAGGGGTTTCTGCTTATGCATTGTCAGGAGTAGGTCTAAATATACGCAGATCTGCACACACAAGAATAACCTGATAAATCATATTCTGGGCAGCATGATGTACATTAGTAATGTAGCTCCCTGACTGCCCCAGGCTCCCCAGCTTAATCTTGCTTACTTGCTGTAGGAAGATTTGCATGCTCTTCCAATGCCCATGTGTTTTTTTCTCATCTCATTTCCACAAAACATACCAGTAGGTGGCCATGGTGTGAATGAGCGTGTGAATTCTTGCACCCTCGGATATGCTCCGGATCCACTGCAGCCCTGACCAGGATAAAATGCTTAACGAAGATTAATGAAAGGACAAATAAATTACACATTATGTGTACAAATAGGCGTGTACATGATTTATGCACAATGGGACCAATCTGTTGATAAATCACACTTACACTGGTTTATAACTATTTACAAGCAAACATTTATCATCTAGTTTAGACTCTATCAAACACACATACAGTATTTTGCTACCTATTACAGAACATTGTTCACAGATTACTATTTGTCCTTAAAGATAAATCAGTGTGGGTTGTAAACATATTAGTTTTTATTATTATTTTTAATTTTAAGATTTCAGCATGAATTAAACACATTCATTCATTATCAGTAGCTGCTTTATCCTATTCAGGGTCACGAACATATGTTTTCAGATGTATTTTTTTTTTTTTTTTTTTTTTAAGTGATACAGTAATTCTCTTTGTGTTTTATTAGAAATGGCTGTGTTAACACCTGAGTTACACTGCAGTAAAAACCCATGTGCGTTTGAGTGATAATGACAACCACTGGACTCTGCATTAAAGCCCATGTCACTCTGACAGCATAGCACTGCAGAAACAGTCATGCCAGCTTGCTTCCTACCTACTTCAATTAAGATCCTGCTGCTATTCATTTCCTGCAAGTAGCTCCCATAACCTTGTTTTCTTTCATTAGCTGAGCAAACAAAATCACTCTTTCTGTTTCTCTCTCTCTCTCTCTCTCTCTCTCTCTCTCTCTCTCTCTCTGTCAGTCATTCATTCACTCTTTAGCATAACTGCATGGTTGAGTGGATCTGTGGTCTCAGCGCTAGGAATGCCTATTTCCTTCTGTCTCTTGATCTCTCCCTCACCAAACCTCAATGGGCATTTTGTCCATGCAGAAGACTCTTATCATAGCGGTGGCATCCGTCTTTCAAGCCGTGTGCCCCCAGACGGTGCACTTCATTTCAGGCCTCTTCTCTTTGTGTTTTCAAGGTCAGTGAGCCAGAAAAGCAATTAGTCAGGGTTCTTTTATCACCTGAATGAAAGTGAGGCGTGTTGAAAGTGGCAGTGATACATGCTAGGCACACAAATCCTGACTCTGCCAATCCGTAATTTCATGTGCAACACATAATGTGCCCAGGCTCACTTCCTGTACTTGCTTGTCGCTTAAGGAGGATAACGTCCTCAAGAAACAATAACTCATCAAGAAACTAGTGTTGTTAAGTGCAAATGTGTTAAGTGTGAATGGCAGGGCACACAATATGATCAGTAAAGGATTTATTGTCTTGTAAAAAATGTAATACTAACATATTGCATTACACTCATAAAAAAAGGAAAATGGATCACACGAATGTTAGTCACAAAAGCACAGTAAAGTGACATACTTTGGCTGGTTGTGAGTAGAGAGATATTCTGGACCCACAGACTTCAGCTGCCCAAAAGAGGAGGGTTCAGTCAGTCCTCCTTATCTGCCAATGTATGTTTTTAGACAAAATAAGCAATTACCGTGTCTCCCATGTACAAGGTGCTCCATTACTCATAGAAAGAAAAAATAATAACAATAATAAAAAGGGAGCGAAGGGCAATGCAAGGCATCTGTTGTGCCTTCTGCCCAGTGGGGGATGAGGCTGACACAGAAGGCCACCCTACCTCAGCATTAAACTACGGTATGTGACTTAGTGCCCTTGGAAAAATAGTAAAAACTTCATCCCAGGACATTATTGTTTTAATACTGAGAAGAGCAATAGCGGCAATGGTGCTAGTTATTTAAAAGACCAGATTGAAATGTTCCAAGGCTTTAAAAATGATCTATAGAGTGTTGGCTGAAGACAAACATGACTCCAGGGTGCACAACAATGTGTGTGTGTGTGTGTGTGTGTGTGTGTGTGTGTGTGTGTGTGTGTGTGTGTGTGTGTGTGTGTGTGTGTGTGTGTTTGTGTGCATGGCTTTTCATTGTGCTGCCCAGGTTTCTCTTTTCATGTCTCCAAAGAATGGAGTATGATTGATTCCTTGAGTGTCTGATTCCCAAAACGTGAAACTGAAAATAACCCACAGCTCATTTTTTATGCAAAACCACCCTCAGCGTACTGTCCCAAACTCTCTGCACAAAAGCATACATGTATTTTTTCATCTCATGTCTATATGGAGTCATGGCTCAGAAATCTTTAGAACTGTCACTAAGGCAGGATGACAGAAAAATAGTGAGTGATTCAATGACATGTATACTGTAAGTCTTAAATGTATTTAGTTATATGATAATTAATTATTATTTTGAACAAGAGATTACAAAAACAACAACAATGTAATAAATACACTTTGTTGTTCTATTAAAAAACAACGCAGAGCTGCATTAAAGCCCACTGCTAAGCAGCTCAAATAGAAGGGAGACCTCTGCTGTTTGCTGGAAAGTACTTCATAGTGTCAATTTGGCTAATAGGAACCTCCCACGGCAGTATTACAAACATGATAATGAAGGAAACTTACATTTAAATGAATGATTTATATTAATTTTATTCATGAGTTACGAGTTATTTGTTAAATATGTTGTATTGTTTTCCTTTAATTATGCTAAAGATTCCTTCATTTAAGTTCTTTTAATTTATGTAATCCATTTAAATCCACACTAACGCATTTTAAGCACAGAGGGGTTTGGTGTGTTTAGCTGTTCTTTACTTCACATTACACTGGTTATATGAGGCAGTTGTGTTTCAGCACTGGAAAGTGGACAGCTCCCATGTCTCTTGAATCGCTTTTCATTTTGTTTAAGCAGAGCAGAGGCTCTGACCTGTAGGTTATGATGAGCACATTCCTATTTACTGTGGAAGCAAAGGGCTGTATAAATGGTCCAACAACTCTTGTGCTAAGGCAGCAAATTATACACAATGGCTGCAAATTGCCATGCTAACGCACTGCACGTATGAGTAATGCACCATGGTGTGTGCTGTAAAACATGTCAGTGTCCTGTTTTATATCATTTCCTGACTCTATTTCTTTGCTGCTTTTCAGTCAGAATGAGAAATAGTCTGACCCGGTTAATACGGACCATTTTCCAATCGATGTTTCTACATGATATAATGTCTGACTAGAGTGGTCACATTGCTTAGCAATCTATACACAGATCAGCGATAACATTTAACCACTGATAGGTGAAGTGAACAGCATTCATTATTTCGCTACAGTGCGTACACCTGAGTTCAGGGGGGATAAATGAGGCAGCAAAAGAATAGCTCATTCGCGAAGTTGATTTGTTGGAAACAGGAAAAATGGGAACGAGTATAGATCTGGGCGATGGCTATATTGCGATGGCTAGACCACTGGATTAGGGTCTAAAGCAGCATGATCTGACGGGTGTTTCTGATAATTCAATTCAATTCAATTCAATTCAATTTTATTCAATTCAATTCAATTCAATTCAATTCAATTCAATTCAATTCAATTCAATTCAATTCATACTCATTTGTATAATGCTGTTAACAATAGACATTATCCCAAAGCAGATTAATGGAAATAAAATAAAAAAGATTATTAATATAAATTTTAACAATAAATTTGCCTAGAAGTTTATCCATAGTGGGAATGCCAGTGTCAATAAAGACATTAAAAATACCCTAAAAAATTCTGAGGAAAAAACTTGAAGAAGAACCAGGCTCAAAATGGGATCCATCCTAATCTGGGTGGCACCGAATGTCCATTCATTATATTTCCATCATTTTTGAGGTTATCATCTGCTGACTGATGGACATTTATTATGCAATGGTTACCTTCCAAGCTTTTGTGGACTCCATGCCTCAATGCATCAGAGCTATTTTGGTGGCACAGGGAACATACACGATGTTGGGCTGGTGGTTTTAATGTCATGACTGATTGGTGTATAGCCGATATAACCCAGTTTTATAGTTGTTGGATTATTTATGACAGAGGTCCTCCACTGAACTAAAAAATGCAGCCTTAGATGTTGAGAGGCTATAAATATTTCTCAGAACAACTGCAATTGCCAAAAGCAGGTCCTCCAAAGTCATGCTTATTTGTCTCTCAACCCACACACCTCCATCGGTGCTTAAACGCCGACATTCTTAGCTGAAGCTCCTTCATTCTTTTTGTTTGCTGATAAATAATTCACCCCCTCCAAATCACTGTGAAGGTGGCCCTTGATTTGCAGTGCTCTACGTGTTTGTGTGCCACTATTTGAAGGGGGAGTGCAAAAGTGAGAGAACAGTGTTCATTTTGACTTTCAGAATAAAAGAACTGATCTTTGACTGATCAAAGTTTGACACTGACACTTAACCACTCTGAATTGCCAGTTGCCTGTCTTGCCATAACACCATGTCCTTGAGGTGACATACTGCACATTGGTCTGCATATTATTTATCTTATTAGGATCAACATACTTTGTGGTCACGGTGATAAAATCCTTGATAACTCCTGAGATATTTGTGCATCAATAAACAGAAAAGATTATGTAATGACTCCACAGCTTTGTGTGGAACAGTGTAACCTATACACAGATAACGAGGTGAAGTGTTTATACCTTATTTTTTTTCCCAATATGTTTTGTATTCATGCCCTGCTATTGATGGCTCTCAAGGTGTTTACCGTGCTATACCCTGATATGTTGCAGCACTATTTTCACTTGTGCCTTATCCAATCACAGCAGTTAATGAGCCGTCATGCCCCTGCTTTCTTTCCTCTGAATATCATCACAAGGGTGGTGTGTTCTCATCTCTCACAGCCAAATGATTTACCTGCCCTATAATCCACATTGTCAGTGTAAACACAAAAGGAATTTTGCACCTGAATTTATCTCTTTGGGCTATGGAAGAGACTGTATTAGGTTTGGGCTTCTTCCAGAGAACCTGCACGCTTTGAATAACCCTACCAAAATGCTTTTACTTTTCATCAGAGCTTATAAATAAAACCATATTAAAGAAGCTTCGATCTCTTAATTATCGGAAGGATTCCACTTTCTAAGAGTGTGCAATAATTAATATTTTAACCATTTTTTTATAAATCTGGAGCCATTATTAGAACTTTAGCTTTATGTTTGACAGTAAACATAATCTCCTCTAGCATTCTAAAGCTTTTTCAGTTTGTCCCTAGTGAAAAACTGCAATTTGATTTTCAATTCATTTTTATTTGTATAGCACTTTAAACAATGGATATTATCCCAAAGCAACTTTAAAAAGATAAATAGGTAATAAAATATGAATTTATATCTTAGTGCCTATAAGTTTAACCCTTATATGTTTATCCATAATGAGCAAGCGTGTATAGAAATCTGACATTGACCTTACTGAAAACCAACTCCACAAGCACAAATGTGAATGGAACATCTTCCTAGAAGATTGGAGGTTATTATAACAGCAAGTGGGTACTAAATTCCATAACGTCCATAAATTCCATAACGTCAACTGACTGTATAAGAACATAGAAAGGACATTACTCATGATCTCACACTCTGGTACTCATGGTAGTTCTCACTCTCTGGTGTTTTGTATTAAGATTCATAATCACACTCTCAGTATCACAGAAATGAGGATGGGTTCAAGGTTTCCTCCTCATAACATCTAAGGGAGATTTTCACTTTTATACTTAAGTTCTGTGAAAAGCGCTATAGGAAGAAACTTGACTTGACTAAATGTGGAATGGGATGTTTTAAAGCACATACAAATCATGGTCAGGTGTCTCTAAACTTTTGTCCATACACTGTATATAAGACAATATTTGGATGAGTTGTATGCATGCTCAAACACATCTGTATCGCAGTACAAAACCAAAACCTTTACAAATCCAACGAAGAGCCACATAACTAACACTTTTCCTCTTACATCATTAGAAAGCCATCAAAATGTCTTTTTTTATGGTTGGTCTGATAACTGCTCAACATTGACTTAATAGAGTTCAAGTTATGACAGTAGCTGATTTGAACATTACATACATTATTGAAAACCACTTTAAATGGTTTGTCCCTCCTGGGGAAGCCTTAAAAGGTCACAATAAGAAAAGGTCTTCAATTCAGAGGGTCTTTTTAAGTAGAATTCACTTTCAGAGAACTGAGAACCTTTGACTGTCTGAAGAACCATTGAGAAAAAACATTTTTTCTTTTGGAAAGAAGTTGATGAATATCTTCATAGATGGAGAGGGGAGGAGCCATAACCATAGATTACTTCTGCATGATCATGACTCCGCCCACCTCTCTCTCTCTCTCTCTCTCTCTCTCTCTCTGAGGTAATCCAGTTCTGTTCAGCGCGGGATCCGTAACGGATGCTGCGTATCTTTTCGTGTCTCCTCTCATCGCATACTAAACACAGGTCGTATGTGAACTCCTACTTCATTCTCCGTCGTAGGAAGGAAAGAAAGAAAGGAGGGGAAAGGGAGAAGTCCAGCCTCTTGACTCAAGCAGCGCTTCATTTGGGAATAAGGGCTCAAAGCTCAATCTGCATCATCCAGCCTGAACAGTGCGCTTAAGTGGAACTTGTGCGCCGTTTGATGCTGTGGCGCGCGCGTCGTCGTGCAAAACCATCACAGGCGTCGCATTTCCCTCTGACTTTCTCTGCTCGCGATCGGGATTCGGACGCGGACTGAGCGCACGGAGGATATTCCAGCCTTGACCATCTGGATGTTTTGACTTGGTCTCGAGAAAATTCCCCGAAAAATCGTTTTTTAATCTCTATATTATTTTTTGGGGATTTCTTTGCTCTCAGCTGCTGCAATCCGAGCCGGAGAGGGCTTCGAAGGAGGCAGCACGCGCATCCGTCCATACTGCTTCATCTCTGGACTGGATCTTCGGGTGGCTTCGGGATTTAAAGGCAGTCGTCCCGCAGTAGGAGAATTGATTTCCCCGCTGGAGACATGAAAGTTTTTACGACCGTGATGCTCCTGCTTGCATTCTGGGGTCTGGAGTGCGAGCCCGTGCTTTCCGATTCCATTATTCACATCGGTGAGTTTAACCATCGGGTTGAAGCCACGTCAGTTTCGGGATTCCTCCGGTGTTAATCCGAGATGCATTCATTTTAATCTCTGCATGGGTGAGATTATAGCCGCTGCTCCGTTATTATGCAATTAACTCAATGCAGATCTCTGCGGCTTTTCAATCTAATAGCTGTTCACCCGTTTAGACTACCAGGGATCTGGTTGCAGAAAGACGCAGTTTGACAGGAGCTGGAATTTTCCCAACAATGCGCCCATTATATTCGCTATGGTGGTCGAGAACAGGTGGTTCGGTTTGACCGGAAGTAATAGTTCTGTCGTGACAATGCACGCTTATCGGTGGTGCATCGATTATCGACTTGGATAGATCAACATATCGAATATCAGTAAGGGATTAACGAGTGCGCGTGTACTTGTGTATGCACAGAGAGAGAGAAAGAGATAAGGAGAGGGGGCACGGAAGTGTGAAAGAGATTTACGGGAGTGTGGAAGCGCGCGTGCCCGTTTGGATTAAACTGTGCACCGAGTGCACGCGCTCGGAATGATGTTCTATCAGAGCGGACGCCTCCGAAATCCTGCTCCGTGAACGAGAGCGCGCGCGCGTGCGTGTGTGTGTGTGTGAGAGAGAGAGAGAGACAGCGATGGGGAGGGGTGTTGAGCGCTATTAGGCAGTGGGTGCATGCACATCCGTATGACGTGCAAACTTTCGGCCTGATTCATGCGTCAGTTTTCAACAACAAAGTGGAAAAAACAACAACAAACAACAAATCACATAACTAAGAGCAAGAATGCGTTGCTTTTGAAGTGCACTTTGAGCTCGATCATCTTTTACAAACAATGGAGACCATGATCTTCAACCAGCAGGTGGTTTAACAGTGAACTCTCCTGTCACTCACACTGGTCATACTCTTATCTCTTATCAAGTTTTCTAGAGTTTCTCATTTTTCTAGAAATAATTCTCTGCTGTTGGAAAAGTTTTTTAGTAAACAGATAATGAACACATGCAGACACATGCATTTCAGAACTTCAGACATGACACGTTTCATCGTTTCATTGCTGGACTGCTGAGGAGCTGAAGCTCTCCTGATGCTTTGTGCCATCTCTCGGTGGCGCACTGCTTCAATGAGCTTCAGTCCCAAAGCCACAGGCATTTATTTCTGTTACCGAAAAGCCACAATATCCATGGCCAAAACCCGGGGTCTTCTGGCTGTCCTGCAGCTACAGCAACGACAAGTGCGCAATCATTCCTTCGAAGTAGACTTAAGCAGTTTGGAGTGACTCTTGAAGGGCAATTCGCAAACGTTTGGTTTGGCAGAGAGTGCGCTAAAACCAGTCAAGTCGCTCCCCCTAGTGGCCGCTACGCTCTCTCTTATATTTATTTCGGCTGTACGTGACCAGGTTAGATGATTTGCACAAGATTTTGCATTATGCAGTCTTTCTCTTGCAATGTATATTTTTTGAGAGAATTTTAAAATGTAGGCTGTCTAGGACAATAACTGATTAAAACAATGTACAAAATAGCCGTTGTCCGATAAATCATTCATATAGATAATAGCCGGTTAAATAATGTATACTATTATTTTCCTTAGGGTCAGGCTTAAACCACATTTCCCTATGTAACTAAATTTTGTACAATAAATAAAATAAGTTAATGTTATAATGCAAAGTAAAATGTATGAATTTAGACAGGTTTCTGATGATCTCTGCTGATGTACAGGTATCTGTATGTGTCATCCTGTTTGCTATTCATTGTTCCACAGTTGCAAATTAAACTACATTACAGAGTAAATAAGCATACAAACTAGAATAGAATGATATAACGGTATGATAATCTCATCACCATCTCTTGCACTGTCACGGTGTGTTACATGGTTTAGTCCAAAGCCAAAGGGTACTGTGGATAATAATCTTCGGCACTGCCTAGCAGGTGGGCCAGATGGGTAGTCCCATTTCAGCAATCTATTTTTGGACATCTTTCTTGGCGCCTCTCACAAGAACACAGTGGTAATGTGTTGTGTTAGCCTGCAGGCTACATCTCATGCCAGTATTAAATATACAGTACTTCATCTCAGACCCTTCATCTTCGGGGCACTTCAGCTTTCTGTCTTTCATTTCAATGACTTATGATATGAAGTCCTTCTTTCCCAAATTAGATTAATTCTCCTCATTTTGTAAGCGTGACACCTGACAAAAGCAGCAGTAAACAAACTGACTTGTCCCTAGGCTCCTTTATTTGTTTTGCGATTTAATGGTTTGCCCGGAACCGAAGAAATCTCACAGGTCAAAGCTTTCAAAAAATCTCTACTGTCTTTGATTGTTGCCAGCCGGGGTAGCGTGCCATCCAAGTGGGCAACTTTGAAGCGAAAGATGTATTGAAATTATAACATAACATTTATCCCATTGTTAAATATCTGGCAACCTTATAATACAACACATCTCAGTTCAATTAAATTCAGCTTTATTTATATAGAACTTTTAATCATTAAACATCATAGCAAGGCAGCTTTATAAAAATTCAGATTTATAAAAAAACAAAACAAAAAACCCTAAAAACAGATTAAGGTCAAAGTCCTTGATTAACAAACCAGAGGTACCAATGTCTCACCAATTACTTATAACATATCCTTTGAAGTCTCCATCAATAAATGCAATCTAATGCTGGTTAACTAGGACACAGACTAATTTTACCATCAGTCTAAAACTCTGAACTAAACGTTCTAATTTAAGGATCTTTCAAAGAGATACAGCTTTAATTGTTTAAAAACTGCTAGAGATTCGGATGTTTGGATGTCAGTTGGAAGTTTGCTCCATCACTTAGGTGCCAGAACAGAACGAAACCCGAAGCGTGTCTTCCTTGTACACTAAGAGATGGTGGGACCAGTTGAGCAGTGGTTGATGATCAGTGAGAACGTGATGCAGTGTGGGGTGGGATAAATGCTGTGAGGTAAATGGATGCTGGTCCTTTTTGGCTTTCTTGACAAGCATTATTGTTTTAAAGAAAGCAGTAGAGTGGTGTGGGAGAACCTAGGAAGGTTGAGATGGAAGGTCAGAGCCAGAAATGCCAGGAGTGAGTTGCAGTAGTCCAGATTTGAGATGACAAGGGACTGAACAACACCTGAGTGGCCTGGGTGGACAGAAACAAATTCTCCTTTACAACATCTGGAGAATTTGACATTCGCATGTTAGATTAGCATCGTGAGTTAAAAAGGACATTTGATTGTCCATGGTTACCCCGAGGTTGCATGCAGTGACCGAAGGTGAGAGCAGTATGTTGTCTATAGAGATCACAGGAACTTGACATAGAGAAAAATCACCTAGAATGAACAGCAGTTCAGTTTTGCTGGGATTAGGCTTCAGCTGATAAGATGACATCCATGATGATATATCTGCCAGACATGACGAGATCCAAGTGGAAACTAGAATGTGTGTAGGGGGAAAGGAGAAACCAGCTCATCAGGCAAGGAAAAACTTGACATACGGAAGAAACCTTGAGAGAAGGTGACAACGACCAGGAAGATTATTCAGTAAATCATTACTTTGCTACAACAGTATACGATAAAGTGAATCAGGGCAAGTATGAGTAGCATCAGGGTCTTAATGTGAGAGAGCAGAGGCTAAGTGAGTGGTGCAGAGGTCGAGTAAGTGGTGTATTTGATGTCATGCCATTTGAAAGATAGTTTACATCCATATATTTTTTCACTTTTTATCTAAAAGGAACTCAAATGTTTTTTTCACAGTAATTCTCCAGACCCTCCAACATTAGGCTACACAAGGTCAACACTGGCTAACAAGAAGATAGCAAAAAAGTGACAAAGATAAATGCTTCCTGTACTACTATAGGGACGAAATAGAAACGTTACATTTCTCCATTCATTCATCTTCTATAACCACTTTATTCTGGTAACTGCCAATATGGATCTGAATGCTATCCTGGGATTCCTATGAGGCAGGAATTCAGTTTTATTCAATTTTATTAAATAATTTGTGTAGTGTTTTATCTTTGGAGGTTGTCAAAGCAGCTTTACAAAAATCTGAAATGCATGTCAAAAGTTTGGAAACACCTAGTCATTGTTTGACCGTGAGACACATGCATGTTCCTTTTGTTTATATGTAGCTATCTAGGTTAAACAACAACAACAACAACAACAAACACAAGAGTTGGACAGTGACAATGACTGGAAGAAAGCTATATTGACAGATAAATCTAGACAGAACATGAGAGATAATGCTACCAGACTGCCTCACACCCAAAGTCAAACATGTAGGTGGAAGCTTAATGGTTTGGTGTTGGAGACTTATTCTGGTTGAAAGGAATACTAAAACAATAGTGCTACAACACCATGTGATTCTATCTGGAATTGGGCTGCAGCTAATTGGAACCAACTTCACCATGCAAAAAGACAATAAACCAAAGCATGCATCAAAGCCCTGTAAGTGTTATTTAGAGAGCAAATAGTGAGCTGGAGTGTTATCTATTATGCAACTGCCTGCCTAGTCACCACACCTAAATCCTATCGAACTGCTCAGGGATCAACTGGATTGCAAGTTCAGAAAGAAATATCTAACTGAATGTTTTATTTCAAAGTATTTCAAAGTATTTCAGCTGAATGTGTTGAGAAACGAAGTGCCTGGATGCCAATAGGGTGTAAAGCTGTTGTTCATGCTAAGGAAGAATTTTACAATAAGTTTAACTTCTGTGCATTTATATATTTGTTTGTAAATCGTCATACTGTTAAATTACAGAGTTTGTTGCATATAAACAAAGAAAAATGTGTGTCTCTAAAAACAATAAAAGACGAAGCGTTTCAAAACTTCTGACAACCACTGTATAAATTCTGGATGTTAAAAAGTATGCACTTATTGCTGAAGAGCAAGTGCTGGCATAGAGAAAGAAAAAAAACAAATAAGATGAACCAGACTCAAAAGATGACAATAACAACGCCTTTAAATTTTAATTCCAAATAACAACACAGCTGCTGCTTACATCTGCTTCGAAATGGCACCGTAATGGACTAACTTAAAAGCAGACCAGTCAGTTCAAGTCGTGAGGAAATGTGCTTCAGAAACATTCAAATATTTGCTTATAGTGTAAAAATAAGCCGTTCTTGTTGAACGCTGAAACGCCTTACAGTATTGTTCTTGTAGTGACATGTAGTGTAGAATATAGAGGTATAAAGATGTGTTGTGGTAGTAGTTTTAAGTTTTGTTTTCTATGGTGCTTAAGAAAAAAAGAAATGTCGATTCTGGACAGTATATTAAACCGTGCGATCTTAAAGTGCTGAATTAGGTGCGACAAACGCAAACATTTAAATTGGAAGTTTAAGGTCAACAAATGATATTGCTGTGTTATTTGCTTTGCACTTACGTGTTATGCCAGGTTTTGAACATCCTATGATTTTTACATCCTCCCTTTTAGGGTTTATGCTGGCATTTGTTAAAGCGCACTTCGCCACACATTATGGCACTTGAAAAACAAAGCTTTCCACTGTCTCTGTCACTTCATGTGGCATTTAGAGTTTTGCTATTTCCATAAAAGCTGTCTCTTGCATTATATGCTTATCTGGATGACTATAGAGTGAAGTGAGTCAGACATGACTGTGTTTTTTTTTAGTGTTTGGCATAGTGCATACCAATATATCCCTGTATTAAGAATGCAATATGCAAGGATCTCAGAGTCAAGGGCATAAAAATAAAAGCGCATAGGAATAATTAAGTCTTACATGTGTCACCGTCTGATCTTTTTCGGTTGCCTTCCTCATTTGATTAAAAGAACGAGCACGTACAATGTTCACGTGTTGAAAGATCCTTTCCAACAATGGTGTGACAGCTCAGACATTTCTCTTGGGTTTACTCTTTCTCCATTTTTATTTCTTACAAAGGGATTTTGTAGCAGGCTCACCTGAGGCCTTTTGAGTGTTCACTTCTGCACTTTAGACTAATCTCTAGGGTAGTGGAGTCAGGGGCTGCAAATTTGGGATGTGAGCATGTGTCGGGATGATCTCTGTCGTACAGTTAAGCCATTTTCCCTAAAATTCC
Organism: Silurus meridionalis; assembly: GCF_014805685.1. Lineage (NCBI taxonomy): Eukaryota > Metazoa > Chordata > Actinopteri > Siluriformes > Siluridae > Silurus > Silurus meridionalis. The sequence goes on from NC_060900.1 coordinate 14,735,593, forward strand.
TCTACATGTCCTACTACAATAGGGTATTATACAAATAAAAGCTTTTGTCTGAGCCATTTGGATAAATCCTTGTAAGACTAACAATAAAATTAGTGGAAATTGTGTAAAAAGCTTTACAGAGATATAACTAAAAGATATCAAAATATAGCTGCTTTTTAAAAATAGTTTTATTTTACATAAGGTTTTAAACAGGTTTTATTATGCAAGAGAGTAAACGATTAAAAGTTTTTTTTTTCCATTACAAATAAAATGACGTAATCGTTTTTTGCATTAAACTGCTTTATGTTGTCTGGTCCTTAAAAAAGCTTTCAACCATTATCAGTCTGCTTGAATGCCTGCTCTCTCGCTCTTACAAAGATCAATGTACATTTGACATTTTACACTTGACTCTGCTTGACTTTGTTTCCTTGCGTTTTATTTTTGGGTTGCTGATGCAGAGAACTTGAGTTTTTTCCTATGTATTGAGTAAACATGCTCCCGGTGAACTGTAACGCAGCGCTACACTGAGCACATCAGTCAAGCCTCACTACGGGGGTTAAGGGGAGCAATGCGGTGTCGTAATTACAATACGCTGAGCTGGAAAGAAAACATTTTGCTGTAGTGACGACTGTTCTGTGATCCACTATAGCTGTGGAATGTTAGGACTGTATGTTAATCGTGTCAGGTGGATAGATGAAACGCCCAGAGGTCAAGCCAGCGAGCATGCATCTTCGTGGCTTGGCGCTCAGGATTTAACTCTGCATAGCAAATCTCACTGAGAACTTGCAAACAGAGTCACACTTCAAGCTCCTTACAAACAAGCTCTTGCAACACAGCATAATCCTCTGAAGGAAGCAGGTTCCCTTTGAGAAGTGGTGGCTCTGATCAGCTCTGTCTTTTGCACATGGAGCCTTGGGCCCCGTTCTTTGACTCCTGCCTTCCTCACTCCCCCTCTCTCATTCCTCCTACCTGCTCTCTCTGTTCTGTCTAGCAGCTCTGATGAACTTCTGTGTGCTTTACTGCACAAGTGCTACAGTATGAGCTTCAAAAGTTTTGCTCTGTTCAGTGCCTCTTTTTTTGCATTAAAAAGTTATTTCACACTCCTTAGAGTGTGATATGTGCAATATTCTTGGTTTGGCTTAGTTTGCAAGTCATTACACAGAACAACGTGGTCATCTGCCTTTATTTACTAAGCAAAAAAAAAAAAGAAAGTGTCAAATAATAAAGCCAATATTATATTTAGTAGCACCGATGTACAAAAAAAAGACATGAACAAAACCAAAGAAATCGTTAGAAAATATTAACCTGAGTGTAAATAGCGACAACCATTGAAAGACAAATGATAGACAATAAGTAAGGTACAGGATGATTTATATACCTGTGCTAATTAACTCAAAATAGAGAAACAGGTGCTGAGATCATGGTGTTTTAAAAATATATGATATCTTTTAGAACTTGAAATAAGAGAAAATACTCTTATTTCAAAAAGTTCTGCTTATCTACCTGCCCTTATATGAGTAGCACTGATTGAATCTGTACATGCCTCACTGGATAGTTGACTTAAGAAATAAAAGTGAATTATTTATGGTGTAATCCTTCTGCAAATGCTGTATTCAGTTACTTTCTGGCATAAATATAAGTCTGGTAAATCTTAAAAGTTAAGCTGTAAATCCTCTTTGGAAGAAGCCTGCTTTAATCGTGTGGATATTGTCCCATCCTCACAAATTCCTTTGATTGTCTCTGACCCTGTTAATATCATGGGAGGTCACATCCTGATTTGTGTCTGCGTAAATCCTTGTCTCATCATCCTTGCGCCCTCAACCAATAATATATAATACATTAAGGACAATTTGTTTAAAACTAAAAAAAAAACCCTGACCCTGCTAGCAGGCTGTTAGCTTTATGGTTTAATTGGACAAAGAAAGATATGTTTTATAGGGAGAATGGTGGATTCAGCAGATGGAATAGCTTTGGGTTAATTGGGTGTAGAAGGACTGCTAAACTCTTTCTGTCGTTTGTTTACACTATCGTAGATCTGTATGCTGTGCTTACCACTGAACACAGTGGCTGTAGAATACTGTCTGCAGAAGACTAAAAGGCTGAGACTGAATGATAGGGCTTTGTTTCAGAAGACATGAATACATGAGCTTTAGAGAACCCAGCTATAGTTGTGAAGTAACACCACATTTCTTAAGCAGTGGCACTTCATATTCAAATTGGTGTTCAATGCTACTCTTGCTACAAGTGTAGGTTGTCGTGCAGTCTCATCCTCAAATTGGTCAATGGGTGTCTGATATTGTTTGTACACCCTTCTGGTTAACAATCTTGAAGGTCGAAATTTGATTTTCGCATATTCAAAGCCACAGGCAACAGTACTGACAGCATTGCCATGGCAACACAATTTTTTGATTTAAGTACTGTCTGAGAATGTGGCATTGTACAACAGGCAAAGAAGCAGTTTGTTTGAGCATTAACACTATTGGCAGATTTGTAAAATCCAGGTGAATCCAGACCAAGTGTGCACCTCTGCAGACCGTCTTGCTTTACAGACAATGGGGCAATGGTCTGAGGTGGTCTATCATGCATGCATGATTAAAAAAAAATAAGGACTGAGAAAATACAGGATTCAGAACGCTAAAACGCCAAAAATGATAACACTACTACCACCTAAAGCATAATATGTTTAACATTAACACTCATTACTATTATTATTTAAGTAACTGTCGAAAAAATGCTTTGTTGTGCTTATAGCTAGCATATGCAGCCAAAGGTGTACATAATACTAAACCTGATTGTGAGTCAAAGCCCAGACCTATCGTGAATCTAAGGTTAATCTTGAACATTGCTGTTCACCAGTTGTCTCCATGCAATCTGGCTGAGCTTGAGCAATTTTGCCAACAAAAAATAGGATTGAGATTCTCACAGCTGATAGAGACGTATCTCAGCAGCTCTAATTGCAGCCAAAGGTGGCTCTTCCAAGTATTGACCCAGGTGGATGAGTATTACTGCAAACAAACGGTTTTGCTTTTTAATTTAGTTGAATTAAATAAAAAACAAAGAAGCAAAAATCTTGCACCTAGTAAACATAGTGTAAATAAAATAGTAAAAAGATCCAATGGTCCCCACTTAGTATGTAAAAGTTCAAGGGGGTGAAATACTTATATAAGGCACTGGAAATAATTGCAGTCTGGTAATTATTTATATGTAGGGTTTATACACTAATTGTAAGCCCAGCTTGTGACAGCACATATGTCTTCATTAATATTTTGGCATCGAAAAACCCACTCTACAAAGTGTTCCAGTATAATTAAAATCTCAGTATGGCACCTAATATTTATAGTCATAATGTAAAATTATGTTCTGTTTCTTAGTTTTTGTGCAATAAGTTATCAAAGTTATTAAAAAAAAAGGGTAATATAGCCTAAAAGTTATTCTTTTCATAATCAATTTATCAGACGTTTTTTTTTATTATTCGATTAATCTAATTAAATCATTACTATTATTATTATTTTTCAACTAAGCTTTTTTGCTTATTAAAACTATATAAAACCCTAAATTGAGGGTATTTATGAATAAACGTGTACTTAATGCAATGCAATGCAAAATCCAGATACTGAGTTTAACTATTTTTAATTTAGACATTTTAAAGCTTATAAATCGTGTTGGAAAACAGAAGTTAACTGTTGTAGTAAAAATGCTATTAAAAGAGAATAAAATGGAGAAACTCAGCAAGCTAACAAGCTTAAAAAAGAATAAAAAATATGCATTGGTGTACAAATGAATAAGCATTCACTGAAAACCACAACAGTGACTAAAGATCTGATGGTTTACTGCTGCTGTTATTTGCTGCTTTTAGATTTAGTGTTTGTTCGCACCGGTTTAATTGAATCCATCACTATGTCACAAGGCGAGCTGACTGCGCAACGGTTGGCTCTTCTCAGTTTTGCCAGAAAACATCTTGATGATCCCCAAGACTTTTGGGAAAATACTCTGTGGACTGACGAGACAAAACTTTTTGGAAGGTGTGTGTCCCATTATGTCTGGCGTAAAAGTAACACCGCATTTCAGAAAATGAACATCATACCAACAGTAAAATATGGTGGTGGTAGTGTGATGGTCTGGGGCTGTTTTGCTGCTTCAGGACCTGGAAGACTTGCCTTGATAAATGGAACCATGATTTTTGCTGTTTACAAAAAATCCTGAAGGAGAATATCCGGCCATCTGTTCTTGACCTTAACCTGAAGTGAACTTGGGTTCTGCAGCAGGACAATGATCCAAAACACACCAGCAAGTCCACCTCTGAAAGGCTGAAGAAAAACAAAATGAAGACTTTGGAGTGGCCTAGTCAAAGTCCTGACCTGAATCCTATTGAGATGCTGTGGCATGACCTTAAAAAGGTGGTTTATGCTTGAAAAACCCTCCAATGTGGCTGAATTACAAAAATTCTGTATAGAAAAGTGGACCAAAATTCCTCCACAGCGCTGTAACAGACTCAATGCAAGATATCACAAACGCTTGAGTGCAGTTGTTGCTGCTAAGGGTGGCCCAAGCAGTTATTAAGTTTAGGGGGCAAACACTTTTCACACAAGGCCATGAGTTTTGGATTTTGTTTCCCTCAATAATAAAAACCTTCATTTAAAAACTGCATGTTATGTTCACTTGTGTTATCTTTTACTAATATTTGAACAAACATGCAAAAAAAGAAAGAAATCAGGACTTTTCAAAACCTTTTCACACCACTGTATCTATATAATATGAACCCCACAAGGTGGGTAGATTGGCATAATATGTATACCAGATGAACCAAATATAGCCTAATCCTTTTTTTTTTTTTTTATATTAGTAAGATTTTTGTGTGAAGTGGTTACATTCAAAGTCTGTGCATGGTTATCTGCAATGTATATAATAAATGATTTTGCATAAATTTGGTCACAGCTAAACTTTTATAGTAATATGTGCTTAGCACTTTAACATTTATTCTGCACAGCTATGCTCAAATGATAAATGCAATATCAGGTTCTTAAGCAAAAAATCTGCAGAAAACTTTGTAAGGTATTCTAAATTAGAAAACAGATAAGTTCAGAAACCAGAAATGTAGCTATTATAGGTTGGATTTTTTATGTGTTATTTTATCCCATTATTTTGCCATATCATATCATATCATATCATATCATATCATATCATATCATATCATATCATAATCATATCATATCATATCATATCATATCATATCATATCATATCATATCATATCATATCATATCATATATCATATCATCAAGTGATATGTTTTGAATGCACATTTAAGATTAAAAATAGATAAAGATTTTCCTGGGGAATGCATAAAGGTTTTATGTAGAACATTTCAGGCAAAGGTTTCCTTATAAAAAAAAAAGTTAAACCCTCTAGGAAGGACAAAATTAAAAAGGTACGAATAAAAAAAAAAGGGTGCTTTCCAGTGTTCCAACACTCACTATATCACTACTCATTTAATATTAAATTATAAAGCATAGTTTAGAAGTCCAAGACTGAATTATGTGTCACCTTCCAGGGAAATCCATTTGTACCAATATTATCCTACTGGTACTGGATCTGGTATTTAGAACAGTATTTGTTGAGGACTTTTAAAGCTTGACTAGTTACATTTCACATCTTGAATCATAATTAGGCATATACTGTACTATAACCACATATCCAAGTGAAAGCTACAAAAGACAAGGATGCCACTCTAGCAACAAGAAAAGGTGCAATTTACTACCAATGGCAGGAAACTTTCTGAAACTGCACTTGGGCTGATTACCCAACAAGTTGTATCCATTTCCAATTGGTCTCAATCAAAATTCCCTCTTGACCGATTATGTTGCATGAGTTAAAGAGGGGCTATAAATAGATTTGGCTCGTCTTCCTGAGACCCCTTCTCAGTGCAACCTTGACCATTACTAGCATTATTATGCAATCCAACACAAAGGTCACATAAATAAAGTTACACAGTTAGTTTACATTTGTATTAGATTAAAGCCCAAGCTACTGTATATTCCCCACTCTACTCTTTATGGCTTTTTTCATATGATGTAATCTCTTGTTTCAACATGCACTGGTCTAGAACTACTGACATCTCCTTAAACATTCTTTGTGTGTTCTTGTGGGCCACTTCTAAAAGGTTACTTGGGTCCTAAAGTCCTTTCTAGATTGTGCCAGGAAATATGTGATACATAATGACTTCTTTGCCAAGTTATTCTTGGAACAAACAGCAGTAAATTGAGATTAAACAGAAAGCAATGTTTTTATGAAAAATAGCTTGCAGGCACTAAGCCTGCTTAGTAGTCAGGTCAGAATATATGCCATATTTTTTAGTGTTGTGTCTTACGGTGGAACATGTTTATCATCCACTTGCCAAATGATTCTTCAGCATTTCAAAATAAATAAATAAGTAAATAAAATAAATTACCATTCGTAAACTAGCTTTTGCCTTATAAAATGTAGCTGTGTATTCATATTGGGCAGGGAAAGTAATGGAAATTTGTTTGGTGTATCAGATTTGAAGAATTGTATAATCCCTAAGGAATTAGAAAAGAAGACAGGAAACTTTTGAAATTTTAACCACCACAGTGTTCAAAAGCAAAAACTGTAATGGTTTTTCTTTGATCAAAGTGGAATATTAATCTGTCAGTATATTAGTATTTTCTCAGAACCTTTATTTGCACACTGCAGCTTATGTACTGAACAAGTAAATGAAAAGCTTTTAAAAAAAGATGGAAATAATGCAAAAAATAAAATAAAAAAAAGTAACAATGAATCTAGCACAACAGTGTCCATCTTCCTGTTCTAGCATGATAAAGTCCAGTATAGCAATGACAATCTAATAAATACCATTCCTGAGTTCCCTAATAAATAAATATTGCATTTGCTGCACTGTTTGTTTCATGTGTCTGCTTTTCTCTCAGACATTACTTATTCATGTCATCTAACACGGAAATTGGCTTTCTCGTTATCTCGACTCCTTCTTCACACAAAAGCCTCAAATAAGATCAAGGTTATGGTGCAATTTGTTTGTTGTAACTGGCTTTAGATTGCAATGTATTTATCAGTTTATTATTATTTTAACGACTAGATGCAAAGAGGGGTAAAGGAAGAGTTGGAGTGGAGAATTTCTTAGTCGCTGACGTTATGTGTAGTGTGCATATCAGAATTGCAAAATCATAATTCTTTGAATGTGTGTTCTGACATCAAATGTTATTCAGCCATATGGCTGGAAAAGGAGCTGGAACTTGGCTTAACTATTTGGAAGCATTACATGAAGCTACAGGAGTGAACAGACAACTGCAGCAAACTGGCCACTGTCGCTGATAGCTATTTCTGACCTTTGCAAAACAATGTTCTAAAGTGGCTTTTCATAGTTTTTATCCATGGGTTTCACTGATCAGTTTGGATAGGTGTCTACAGCACAGTACCTGTTTGTGGCTGCTTGCAAAAAATCTAGATGTTTTTTAGACCTTTGAGAAAGAATGTTACTATTAATTACTGATGAAGAAAACATACACTTGGCTCCTTTATTTAGTGCATGGTTCTGGGCTTGCATCCTTTAACACTTGTATGTAAACGTGACCAGACAATCACAAGCTGGTGTGGCATTATGGCATTCGTACTGTTGTCACCACACAGCTTTGGTTACAAAACGTGTGGAGTTTTGCATGTTCTTTAATGTTCATGTGGGTTTTATCTGGGTTTTCTAGGTTTTTTTAATAATTGTCTCTAACCTCAAACCAGTTACTGAAGATGACTGTATAAATGAAAACTCTCAGTAGGGATTACTGATCATTTGTATTGATCATAAAATGTGGTGTCTCAGGGTGAACACAAATGCCAGTGACTCTGATAGGGCAGGGCATAAGCCAGTGCAGTACACCTCTACAGAATTCCCTTTTTAGCTGAATTGTGTCTCTGATTAATAGAAAATCTCCCTGTGCTCTGCAGCCAAATGCCTCGCCTTTGATAATTGGATTCTGGAATAAGTCCAGCTTCTGCTTTACATTGCTTTCTACATGATGACATGGGATTCCGGCACTCTTCAATATTGCATTTCCACTTCAGGCGAATGGATGAAATATTCATACCAGAAAATGACTTTAATATAAGAACCTTTTAAAGCATTTGAGGATAATTTGCAGCTTTCCGGCTTCTTTTCTAATAGTCTTTCTGTGTACATGGCAGGTCAGGCTGGCATGAGAATACTGTATGTTAAAAGTGTCACAGCAAAGCGGACCTACTGTACTATTGCTGAAACTGCCTCATGGTTTCTGAGGGTTTCAGCCTCTGTGGACACAGAATGAGAGCATGCAAACCCTTATCAGAACTTTATTAGTGGTTTTTAAATGCAGTCACCAATCAAGATTTAATGAATGGAATCTCAATATAAAAAGCTTGATGGCTTGAAACAGCTGTATGCCTCCTAATCCCTAGAAAAGAAGAAATAAGTGTATGGAAAATTTGGATATTTTAAGATCAAAAGATTGAGCATCTGCATGGATTATTCATATTTTCTAACTGAATATTCTCAAAGATGCTCTTATCGTAGAAAACTCTGTTTAGATGGTTGGGAAAAAAAGACAGCAATCATCCCATTTACAATCATTGCTTTAAGCCATCTGTCAAGACACAGGATAATTAGACTTATGTATTACACAAATGGCCATTGCAATATTGTCCACCCAAATCCGCCCCATCTCCCCTTATACGCGCAACATGCACGCGCTCACACGCACTTCCACATGTGCACACCATTAATTTGTTATTAATTCTGTGGGATTTAAGTATTATATTTTGAGAAAGTAAAAACAAAACATATCATTTGATTCGGATCAATCTCTTACTTTGATTTTGATCACCACGTAAATCTTTCTAAGTGCTGATTGTTTGTCATATTTCCTCCTTTGAAATATTTTGTTAATGTTTATTGGGTTTTTGACCCATGATCACACTTTGCTTTTGTAGTGATATAAAATTTCCCAGGTATAACAAATGAACAGCATTAACAGAAAACCCGGGAATTTAATTACTTGAAATGACACTGTGTCTTTTAAATGATACCATTTCAGTGAAAATTCATTATCATTTAATTATTTAATTCATTTAAAACCGAGTGAGGATTGCATGAGAATGTGGAAAAGCCCTTGTAAATTTATTGCACAGCTCTTCGCTGTAAGCAACCTTCACTGATCTCGGAGCTAATTGTTTTTTATGTCATTAAAAATCGATCAGCATTATATTATTCAGAGATACAGTAGATGAAAGGTGATTCTGCCTTTAAATTTCTTTTAATAAAATTATGAACCTCAAGCTTACAATCAATTTTCTTTTATGACCCTTTTCATATCTGGCTGAGTTTGCCTCCTTAGTATGAGGAAATTCTCTACCCTTCCATCAAAGAGCAAAGCTAATCAGTACTGCCATGGCAGCCCATTTGGTGAGCAGAGAGTAAACACATCTTGAACCTTTTGCCCCTTTCCTCCCCCCTCCCCCCCAAAATCAATTTATAAATGCTGTAAAGGCTAGCTGCAAAAGGGGTTGGCATTGGAGGGTGCCTCAAAGAAACACAAAGACAATACCTTTCTGATGGAAAATATAAACATCTTAATTTGATTATGACATCTCCCATTGTGTGTAACAGCAGGCAGTAATGGGTGGGCAGGGCCTCACATGCAGAGTAATTTGGGACTTTGCGAGTTTGCTTATTTTCCCCCAGATGAGGGGATGAGCTACTGTAAACAGCATGTAGATTAATGAGCTTACATTAGGCCAGGCTGTCTGAAAAATTGTCTAAGGGCTCAGACATTGTCTACATTAGCGCTTGTCTATTTCAGAGCAGAACAGATCTGATATATTCCTCATTCATATCTTGTCATGGACCCTTCCTTTTTTGCAGATCTCTCTGTGTTTACACTCACTGCTGCTATTATGATTTCGGGTATGGATTATAACCAAGATTCCAAGATAAGTCCAAATAAATTGACTCTGGCCACACACACACACACACACACACACACACACACACACACACACACACACACACACACACACACACATTGACTCAAAATGAATATATAGAATTCACATCAGCTGAAAATAAAATCCGTGATCTGAATTAAAGTGGACAGCCCACATGCACACACTGAACATAATGAAGTGGACTGCAGTAACTGCAATTAATCATTGCATTGTATTTGTTTTAATCTAGACATTGATAACATTGATTTGTAAAATATTTATTTATTTATATATTTTTTGTAACTTTAGCAGCTATTTGGACTCATCTATACTGAATTTGGATGCATAATTAAGATTACTGTCTTGTTCAAGTCTTAGGCTTAAAACATTAAAAATAATAATTTCCTTAACCTTCACTAAGGCTCCTGGACCTTTTACTGTAGCAATAAAAGACCCTAAAGCAGTAAGGACCTTTTTTGCTTCCTGTTACTATTATTTTTGATTACTACTATATTGCTACTATAATCCTGAGATTTTTGTTGCTGTAAAAATAAGTAGTTGCATTAATAGAATACAAAACATTAAGTGGCTGAGCAATTCTATTAGACTTTTTGAAGGTGGCAGTAGTTTTGGTATAGCTCGCATTGTATATGAGCCTGAATCATGGTTTAATGTGTCTTTTAGACTGTAGTTATACATAACACAGAGAGGCTGAATGTACTGTAGAACAAACGTTAGTAACTGGTTGGAAAACACGAATACACTAGTGTATACATTTTAAAGTCTGTAGTTACACAATGGCATATGATCTCACAACCTTTTTTACAGACATAATGTTTAACCTCCATTGAAATGTACTACATTTGCTGTTTAAAAACAAGGCAAACTAACCAGAACTTAAGAAAGAAAGGGAAAAATGTGTCCATGGTGTTTGTGAAAACTATTCCTTTTGCTGTCAAGTCACCAGAATACACCAAAAAAAAAAAAAAGATTTCCATCATATGTCATTGGTTATCTCTATTTTCTGAAGAGAAAATAAAGAGGAAAAAAAATCAAATATATTTTAGATGTAAGCATAACAACCCTGATGACAGATAAATGACATTATATTACAGAATCACTCTTGAGATGAAGCTCTTTGCTATCTGGTTTTATTTTCTTTTACTGCCAAACTGGAGTTTCTGAGAAATGTGGCATTGAAAGACGGTACATATCTGTTTTGTGTGCACTTTTAAAGATATTGCTTGCATCACTACTTTTCTGCAGTCATTATCGAACAATGAGTGATTTAATGTATTTTAAAGTGTATGAGAAGAAAGAAAAAGGCAGAAACCCCAGAACACATTGATGAATGAAGACAGGGCCAAATAGAATGCTGGTATCTGTTTAATAAACCTGAAATAAATCAGAAAGATCTGACCAAATGAACAAGCTGTCTTAGGGTGTAATAGCTCATACCGGAAAAAAGGGCTATTTTTTAACAGCAGTACTGGCTGGAGATTTTGGGGCATATACAATGCGTTAACTAAGACACAATGGGTGGGTCAAAACATGGGGATAACATGAGCCTATAATGGAACCCCATGGTACAAAAATCCATGATACCAACATGGCTAGAGACCTGGTATTACAAGTAGGTGCACGTGAATTTCAGCGTAAATGTGTGCGGGAGAGATTTGGCCTCTCTCAGCTGCCTGCTGCTGTCTAACATGAGGGCTACGTCAGACCCACAGATTTATCCTGCTGCTTTGCCAATCGAGCTCTGCTTCATTTGATTAAATATTTGGCACTGGAATGAAGGGCAGTGGATTTGCAGTATCAATTTGGAAGGGTGCGCTTTGTGTGTAACCTTTGATTTATATACACAATAAACATTTAGCTACGATGCTGAGAACAATAATTGGCGCAGGGCCGCATTTCGAGTGGAGTTATGCGTAAGTAGTGAGGATATAATACCAAAATTGATCACATTAATATCCAAAATATTCAAAAATCAGATTAATACACACTATTGACTTGCCCTTTTGAATTCTAAAAGTTGCACAGGGTTTTCAGCCTAATCAGAATCATTGCTTATCTCAAAGGGGTGAAGTGCAGTTAAAGTTGGTTGTAAATGTGGCAAATACCTACTCCGTCAGCTTATCCTTCAAAATGTGGCGTTGTTTTCTTCAGAGAAAAGCACATTCTATTACTCAAAACATTAAAATACATAATAACTTATTCCATAATAGTTTAAAAAAAAAATATTTTCTAAAATCAACCACCAGAAAGCTATTTAATATTATTGGTCATGATGTTAAAAACTAGTTTCTAATTGCAAATTGCAAAGCAATTCCACTTCTTTACAAATCCAAGTTTCCAGTTAAGCCAGAGAAGTGCTCGCCGCCTTTTTACAAGCTGCTTGAAAACTTGATACCAGACAGATGGTGAATCAGAGACCAAATAAATCACATAATTAGCCAGTTGAACAGCAAAACCAAGTGACACACTTAATCAGACTCAGAGACAGATAATTGAAACATTTTATAAGATGGGAGGTGTATTCTGATTATAACTTTCCTCACCTTTGAGATCCCAAAACAACACAGGATCCTGAACTGTCCAAATCCTGAAGAATCACTGCTAAGAAGGTGGTGATCCAGCCACATTGAACTGAATGAAATAGCCTTCTGAGAGGGGAAATAACCACTGAATTCACTTCCCTTGGGCACTCTAATGGTTGGTGTACACTTTTCACAGATCCCATTAATCCAGACTCTTCTACACACACATGCACACACGCACGCACACAAATAATACATTTTATTTCTTTTTCACTGTCTGCAATTTTAATATTTTAATTATAATATAATAGGGAGGTTGTAGCTTAGTGGTCAAAATGTTTGGACTTCTGGTCAGAAAGTCATAGATTCAGTTTTCAAGCTGCTGCTATTCTGCAGCAGATGCTTGTAATTGGCTCTGGATAAGGGCGTCTACCAAATGCCTTAAATGTAAATATAATCTTCAGTTAAATCTAACCCTGTGCCTCTTAAATCTCACTGTACTCAAGTACTTGTTATAAACTTCACACACATTGGTCTCTATGGCTTACTTACTATAACTAGATTATGGGCTGCACAGTGTTTTGTTTTAAGTGCCATTTGTAATACAATAAGGGCTGTCAATATTTCATTATGATTAATCGCATGAATGTCATGAGTTAACTAGTGATTAATCGCACACTATCTGTTTTAAATATTAAAAATACTTTTCTAAAAGTTTTTAATACTCTAATCAACATGGGCGTCGACAAATATTGATGCTTTATGCAAATGTGTGTTTATTATTAGTGTATACATAGTGTATGAAGACAATATTTTTTGTAAATGTTTTTATAACATTTTATATAGTAGTTATGGTGTTTTAAATTACATAAATCATCAGGACACCGAACAGAACTTTTGCTATTTTTCCACACGGACGGTTTTTATTGCCGGATGTGTTCACCATGGCGGATTTTGGTGCTTGATTTGAGACTTTGCGCATCAGTAAAACAAATGTTAATTGATTAAAAAAATGTTTTTGGAGGTTTTAATTTCGCATCCATTATATTTATATATATTTATAATAGAAATGCGTGCTTCATTAAGCGCGCGATAATGAAATTTGTGCCGTTAAAAAGAATTTGCGTTTTGACCGCGCTAATTTTAAAAGTTTATATTAAGCAATTTAAGGTTCATAAAAACAACAAACACTTTTTATATAGTAAATACATTATCAGTACTTGGTACATGATAATCTTTTATCAGTAGATTATTTCTTTACTCATGTGTTTGCCAGTACACTCTATTTATTTATTAGAAAAGTCTTTTTTTTATTGTCTTTTTTATATAGAGACTTTTATATAGTCTCTATATAAAACTATATATAGTAGTCTAGTAGCCTAGTTTGGTAGCCTAAATTGCCTTTTAATTAAAAAGTTCTAGGGCATGGTTTATATCTGTCTCTGTTTGGATGTGTGTCACACTGCTTGTGCTCTGTGTGTGTTTTGTGAATGTTGGAAATGTTGGTTTCTTTTTGTATGCAGTGAATATGATGACATTGCCAAGCCCTAGGAGAGGAAAGTGTGGGCTTAATGTTTGGATGTAGGTGGCACCGCTTTGACTAAGCACAGTTGCATCTGTAGCCACAGGGATTTGTGAATTATTGTTCCTTCTCATCAGAGAGAAGCGAGCTTAGATGTTGTCTTTTTGTGATGCTAATGCAGGCTTGTCATAAAATCCATGTTATTGCAGTGTCCTTCAGCACTTTTCCCCAGCTATGCTAAGAATTATATTGGAGCATGACCTTGATATTACTGAAAACTCTGTTAATGCCACCTTTTGTCATTAGTGAAGCTTGAGATGCATGCACAGATGCATGTAAATTATTTTATATTCACTCTTAACAAACACTTTTGCACTGACCCTCTTTTAACATTTGTTGGTTGTTATGTGAACATTCATTATTATATTATAGACACTGCATACTTGGAAACACTCCATAAGATCTGCTGTGTTGAGTATTGTCTGCTCCAGTCATCTAGCCATCACAGTTTGGCCCTTATCAAAGCCATTTAGACCCTTATACATGTCCACTTGCTTTTATTTGTAGTTCTTCAGACAACAATAATTTCCCTGTGCCACAAAAATACTAATAAAAATTGTTGTCTTTCTAACAGTGTGCCTTTATTGGTTCATCTCTGTGACAGTTCAATTTGCCATTTGTTGTCCCTAATCACACATTTAAGGGCAATTATTTGTGCAGTGTCAGGGGAGAATATGCAACATATTTTTGCTGCTGCTGTATGAATAATAGAACTATTTGACAAGCTGTTGAGTGGAATGTGAAAATATTTTTACCTTTTTCGTTCCCAAAATTGTGTATATTAAAAATGGTGAAAAAAACACAAACAAACAAATACCAAACTATTCAAAAGAAAATGTTGACATTTTAGACATAAGTAAGTAGATGCAAAAATCCTACTTCTAGTACCGTATATGAGTAAAATATTCTTATTTTATAAAGGCTGCACTCTTACCATAATCCTTTGTACTTTCCTATATAATTCAATTTTATTACATTCCCATTCATTCATTTTAACTATATATAGTATGGAAATCGAATTATATCATATGGCAGGTTAACTCAGTATAGCATTGCTTGCATCTCTAGCTGTGTAAAGGTTAAAAGAGAATCAAGATGGAGGCCTGAGAATGTATAGGCACAGAGAACATTGAATTCTGCCTGTGACTTGAAAGAGTTGTTCTATGCATTAATAAAACGTCCTTCACACCTCCTTTCTTAAACATTTTTGCCATTATGCCATGTTCCCAAGCCTTTATTTTATGTACAAAAGATGGAATTTTCATCCATATAGTAAACAAATAGTAAATAAATAAGATTCGCAGCCTGGCAGTAAATCTCTGGAGGCAATTTCCTCAAAGGATTTTCTGGTCTCATTCTTCAGGTTCCAGTAAATATTGGTTTTACCTCAATAATAATTGCAACTTTTCATGGTGATAAGTAAAATAGACTAAGTGCTGTATATGATATAGTGTACATAAAGAAGAATAATAAATCTCAAAATATTTTGGTGATATATTTGATCTTAAAAATGTAGATTTTATATAGTTTTAACACAAGGGTTCACTTTTCTGTGAATCTATACAATAAATATTTATTAATAAATGTAATTATTTTAAATAGTACTTTTCTTTTATTTTTAACAGTACTAGGGATAATTTTAACAATGATTAAGGACTATTATGGATCTATCCACCTCTGCTAAACAAACTGGCACACTTACAGTATATTGCCATTCGAAACCATTACTGAGTACTAACAATAATAATTTTTCTTTTATAGTTAGTGTTTAAATTTAATTTACTGGAAGTGGTTTTTCTGCTTGCCTATCTTATGGATTTATTAGATTAGTAAATATTATTGAATTTAAGATTAGAGATTTTGAGATGGCATGGCAACAATCACAATGTCAGTGGAAAGTTTTGAGCAAAACAGAGCTCATCATTGTGTTTAACACTGCTGTGCATGAAGTTATTTCTCCCTATGTAATTATTTAGAGCAGACCCAGTAAAAAAAGAACACACATTTGTTAAACTGCATGAGTAGACATAAAAAATGTTTTAGAAATCCACAAACAAATGCAGTGTTTTTCCACAAACATCACATTATAGCGCATAGAGCCATGTACAAATATATTCAGCCAATTTCACAAATAAATGACAGTGAGCATGAGCTTGTGCTTTTCAAATAGATATTTGGGAAGCAAATTTTTTTTTTCGACTTGTAAGAATGTTGTGCATCTTCTTTTATTTATTTGAGGAACTCAATTTATGAATCACTTCAATTGAAAGGTTTTTTATTATTATGATTTAGTTTATTATTTTTAACAAAATTGGACACACTTGTTGAGGGATGTGGGACCATCTTCCATGCAGAACTTTTTAAGTTTGTTTACATTCTCAGGTAGGCACAATTCCCTTTTCAATTCTAAATACACGGTTTTAAATAGGTTTTAAATCCAGAGGCTGAGATGGTAATAGCAAAACATTGATTTTGTGTCTTGCAATCATGTTTTTCGGTATTAGTGGATGTTTGTTGTCATTATCTTTTTGAAAGATCTGTAGATTAATATTAACCTCTTGGTTATACTATATGTTGGCAGAGGCTACCTGGTATTGTGCTAAAATATGTTGTTCATTTTTTTTTTTTTTTACAGATAATACCTGACTTAAGGGTAAACTCTCTTCTTTTTCCCTCATGGTGCTGGATCTTAATATGTAGCTTATTATTTATTCAAGTAATTCAAGATTTTCCTATTAATATGGCTCCAAAGTATACGTATAAATCATGCCACCTCTTTCATCAAGAAAGAACGGCCAATATAACTACATTGAAGCCCACAAAAAAATTAGGGAATCCTCATTAGTTTAACTTCTGATCTCCAAGGGACAGGGTGGATGCATGTCTTATTTGTGCACATTTGTGCACAAATAGTTAATGATGCCTTACAATGTACTGCCATCATATCCAGGGTAAATTCTTCTGCCTTGTGTCCAGTGTTAGCAAGGTTCCAGGTCCACCATGACCTTGACCAAGATAGAGCATTTACTGAAGATGAACAAATCATTTTCCTTGCAATGTTACAGGCGGATGCATGCAATAAGCAGATGATTATTCTTCTAAAAATCTTGGAAAATGTCAAATAAAAGCTTGGTGAGAGCAGCTCTTGGCACAGCACTGTATATCATTATTAAACTCATGGAGTAGTACAAGTATACTGGAACCAATGAGAAGATTCAGTACTTGTTAACCCAGTATTCAGAGCCTAATTGGAATAAGATACATATATGTATAAAATGTAGACTTTACAGAAAAACCCCAAACATCCTTAGGAATAGGTGTATTGTTTATAAAACAAATGCTTGCATTGCATTGGTTGGACAGTTTTATTTTTGGCCAATTAGTGCAAAAGAAAACAACAGTCTGTTGCCCATGGCTTACATACACTTTTTTTTTTAAAACAAATAATGATATACTATCTTATTGTCTCTTTCTCATTTTGCTGAAGTGACAGCAAAGGCTTTCATAAATAAAATAAAATGGAATAATTGAATACTATGACAAGAGTGAAAGTTTTTTTTATATCTTGGCAGCAGTGGAAAGCCATTTGTGTTTCTCTATTTTCTCATTTTGCAGTTAGGGCAAATGGAACTCTCTGACAGGGGTTGCATCAATAGATAAACACATGACAAGTGAAGGGTTGTTTTGGACAGCTTGGCCAGTTTCATAAGGAAGCATTAATACAGCTAAATTCAGACAGTCTGTGTGCTCTTAATGGAAATTAAGAATTGTACTCCTTGTTGCTGTATCATATACTTTTGTAGTGTGTTATACTTTTTATAGCGTGTTATACTTTAATAATTTTTATCAAATGATTCTACCAAAAAAATTTACCCTGGATTATTGAAAGCTGGGGCAAATCCTATGTAATGAGATAACCAGTAACTCTCTCTGCCAACAGGAAGTAACTCTGGCCTAAAGAGCACTGACAGTTTATAAATGGTTTAATATTTAAACTAATTTGGCGAGGATTAAATCGGTCATGTGGAATCAGGTAAGTGACACTTCATGTGTGAAGGATAGAACAGATCACTCAGTGATGCATTTTCTAGTGGAAGCAGCAAATAGTTTTCCAAAGCAGAGGTACTGTTCATCTCTTGATGTGCACAGAACTCCAGACTTTCTTATGTAGAACAAAGTTTTTTGTCCTACATAATGTATGTGATATTTTTCATGCTGATGTTTGGTGAATCTTTTATTAGACACAAAGGCTCTTCCATTTCTGTTCTGGGAGGAAGTGGAAGGTTCTTGATTTGACATGGAAATTAAAGATTTTGAAACAGGAATTTATGAAGCCTATTTAAGATAGTGTGATTACAACGTTATTTTAATATTCTGACTTGTCATAGTGTCCGAGATCCCAGTAGAATCTTCGTAACTTTTATAACAAACTGTGATAAGTTGCGTTCTTTATGTCAGATTATAAAAAGATGACGGTAGACCAAGACTAAAGGAAATTACTATGCGCTGTTAAGCTCAGATGTATCAATCAGTGTTATCTGTACCAGTGCAGAAAAAGCAGAAACATTTTTTTTTATGTGACTTTAGCTTTAGATGATAAACATCTTTGTTCCTTAGCAAATATTTCCATTTAAATCTTTTTGCTGTTTTTATGACCTTATTTGTAGCTGCTCTGTGAGTTTTAAGTAATCCTTTGCTGTCAGGTGAATCCTTTATTAAAGGTGAGTATTGTAACTGTTTTCACATGCTTTGATTTGAATATGTTTTAGATTTTATTTAGCCTGTCTCGGGTTGCCAGAGCACTAAATCAACCACAGATGAGCACGTTCTTGTAGCAATCTCAAAGAATTAATACAAAATTAGTGAGAGCAGAATCTATCTGCAATTTGTCCCATCTAAAACCTCTGATGTATACTTATGCTACATGTTAGTATACTATGATGTAGCATTTTTCTTTAAATGTGAGCATTTTAATTAAACAGATTTCAACCTTTTTAACTCAAAGACAGGAGGCTTTTCTGCTCAAAGGCCAGCACAAATACTTTTTTGCATGAATTTATGCATTTCTTCTATGCACCTACTGTATTTGATTGTGATTCTTGTTTCTAATCACTGCTTGAGACATATTCAAAGGTTTTGTCAGCATTTCTTTTTTGCACTATAAAGACTGGTTTGCTTATCTTACTTTGGCCTGAGATTAAATTATCCACTTTTAATTGCAATTCAAAAGATCACAGCTCATGCTTTTGCTCACTTTGTTTCTAGTTTCAAATGTATCAGGAACAAGCTCCTTCTGAAGTCATTTAAATAGAACTATAAGTCTGTTGGAGCTGCTAAACACGGTGAATGGAAGTGTTCCTCAGGTGGCATTTGACAAGTTATTTACTGTATTATCTTAGTCATTTCACATAATTGCACATTATTAGAGCACTAAAATGCATTTAAAGCATAAAAAAATATTTAGTAATTTGTGCCTAGTATAATATTTTAATGTTTTTGAGGGTGGATATTTTCCCATAGGAGATAAATGTCTGTATGGCGTCAGGGCATGTAATACCATTTAGTTGCTGTGCTCTATGAAATTGTGCTGTAACATATCACTACTCTTACTATTACACCTCTAAGGAAAATTCACTAAGTGTGATCTTTGGCAGTAATTTATCTGTGACTGATACAGCTGATGTGAGCAGAGCGTCTCTCTAAGTAATGATGACATAAAGGAAATTTACTGTCTAACCACTCAGTGTAGGAGCGTGGTGCTGAAATACAGAAAGCACCCTTGTTGGATCATGAGAGTTAATCATTTGTCCAAAAGCAGAGATGGAACATGTGAATTACTGGCAGGAGAAGGTAGCACAGTGTTTTGGCACAGTGAGAGCAGCATGGGATTCGAGGTAAAGTTTCTATAAGCACAAAAGTGTTGCACCCGATGTAGCTGAGCAATATTGGTTCCACATGCAATAGACAGTGCAATGTATACAGCAAACTCCTATCACCTGTGTAAAATCTGCACAATACTGCAGGTGTTTTATTATGTCATATTTATATGTCTTGTAGCTGTTGTGTGATTTGACTGCTAGGCATTGTTTGGGATATTTTTTAAATATCTGCATTGTTGTCTGGAGATCGTGAGTTTGAATCTTAACATTGAAATAAATTTTAAATTATATTCAAATTAATAATATAGGTAATACCCTATTATTAGATAATACCCTATTATTATTATTATTATTATTACTACTACTACCCTATTTTTCATAAATGACTGTGGCAAACATTTGGATTTGCATTCTAGCTGTTTGGGAGAATATTGTTCTGTTGTACCATATTTTTTATTACAGCAAATTTATATGCTAAAAACGGTGGAGCATTTTTCTTTTAGTAAAATAACATGCCCAAAACACCTAGTGATCAGTAGCAGTAGCTAACACAGTAGCTAATGAATGTATGAATATATACATAAGTCAATCAAAGATTTGTACGTACGGCGTAGAAGGTTGTTTCAGCAAAATTGTAGCATGTAGTGGTGTAAAGATACATCATGACATACCTGTTTAAGGTTCTCATGTCAGACACTTTGTTTAATAAAATTTTTTTAGACATGGTGAAAGTCTATTTAGAGACAAAAAGCAGATGGCTACATTGCTTAATGTTTAGAAATAACAGGGTGTCTTTTCATTCATATTTATCTTACATTTTCTTTCTTTTTTTAATCAAATAAAAAAAAATGCGATGGCAGTATTATAAATTGAATCGAACTGCCACTAGAGTGCATTGTTAATATGTAATTTAAGAAGTAAATGCAAGGTACTTCATAGAGTGGTTGAACAGCAGGCTGAGATTTACTGTTAGAATGTACTGTAGCCTTCATAATGATTATATTTAAATGTCATTTTCAAATGATTTGCTTCTAATAAATTATCTCTAGGTCTTTTGCAGTAATTCATGGCACTAGAAAGGTTAAAAGATACTGTGAACTCCACAATATATGTTTTCTCAAAATACATATGGAATAAAAACAGTATGACCATTATTAAAGCATTTTTAGCATCAAGTGCTATCACATAAACACTTTTTTTGCATATGTAAATATTAAGTGCTGCTGAAAAATAACATGGTCAAATATCAGCAGTTAAACTATGATTATGGGTCAAACAGCAAGCTAGGTCCACCAGAGAATGGAAAAATACACTCACTGATTCAGAGCATGGCCCAAATTTGTATCAAGACAAACGGAAATGCAGTTGATGTTAATAGCTTTGTGAAATGCTTTAGTTATTATACATAATAATTAGAATAGTACAAAATATTACAACAGCGACAAATCTCCTCAGGCAGGCCATAAGTAATAAAGCAAGAGTGGGTAAAGTATGAATACATTTTTCAGAATAAATTTTTTATTGAAGTAAGGGGAAGTAGTAGCAATAATGTAATAAAGTAATAACATGAAGTAACCACCAGGCTGAGTTTCATAAGAAGTGCTTACTATTTACCAAATACCAAAATGAAAAGAGCTTTTAAGTAAACATAAATCACATTTTATGTAATTTATAAACCAGCAAAACATCCATGGTGTATTTCTACCTCAACGGGAGTGGTTTTGGACAAGGATCCATATCCACCGAGACTCTGAACAGGAAAAAGTCTTGATTGGATATTTTTATTTGTTTATTTGTTTATTTTATCATTATTATTTTTTTTTTTACAAATGAACTACTTTTTACAGTAATTTAATGAAAATGGTTTATGTGGACACATCCTCAACAGAAGAAAATTGCTGTAATGAATTACTTGCTGATCAGTTGAGGTTAGTATTTAAAAAAAAAAAAAAAACGCTGTACATTTAATCACCATTTTTTTTAAGGTGTAGAAAAATCCGTAATTGAAAATCAGGCAGGTAATTAAATATATTATTCCTGTTTATGTAGATATGACAGAACGCAATGCTGATTAGATGGACTGAAACGATTCCTGTCATATTCAACTTAACACAGGTATAAGGGTCCATCAAAGTTTTTCAGCCAAGGTTGTAATGAAATCAATCAAATAATATTGTAGAAATTCATGGTGTTTTTTATTTTTTTTTTTAAATATAATGCCTTAAAATTTAAATGAAATACAATATAATTTCTGCATAAAAACCCTTATTAAAAAGTCCCAGGAAAAACTGTACTGTATAAATACATATGTGATTTTATTTAAATGTGGAACACTTTAGAGCAGACGCCCTCACAATTGGTTTATGTGAACAGTGAGTTATTACTTATTTTATGGAAATGTAAATCTTAGCCTGATATACTGCTGACAGTAATGATGATCTAATAGTTTCATGCTGATTTATATAGAAATGCTTTCACTCTAATACTTAGTATACCTTTTTCCTCAGTATTTACCTGCTGTATAGAGTCATTTGTCCATTAAAGCAATGTGGAACTGTATTACACCATTATTATCACCATTATGTCATGCTATGATTTTCAACAAATTACTGGACTGGAGCTCAATTCAATTAAAATAGGTTGATGCTTTTCTGTGTCACTGCCAGCAAAGAACCAGAAGATAGTTTAATATAATTGGGTGCATCTCAATCAGCTCCCTGGGTCGTGAATCATTATATGGTGTGCATGAGTTCAGGCAGTGGTAAAGACTCACTACTGTGCTCGCTACACACAGGGACACTGATGACTCAGTTTCCGGTTTCATGAGTACGTGCTTGAGTTGTAAAACGTCATCAATGGCATTTATCAACAACAGACATGATGAATCTTCTAATTTCTTCATCAACAGCTAAAGAAAATGTTTGTATGTCCTTAGATTTAAACAAACTATATAAGGTTTAGAAGTCAAATATAAATAATAAATAATAACTAAATACTAATGTAAGTCATAAATTGAGAGCAACAAAATCAATAACAAACTACTTACATTTTTTGTTGTGATCTTAAATACAATACAAGACACAATAATTTCCAGTAGTGAACATTGGCACTTGTGATTTGCTGTGTATCGTGGAGATTCATGGGGAGGAAACTGGAAAGCCTTTGTGATTAAGACAGCCCTTAAAATAGCTGGATTCCTGATCAGTGCCCTGATTACCAAAATAGGGTGATGATTGAGATGCACCCATTGTGATGCCAAATCAAGAACATTGAAAACGTAACACGTGCATCCCCTCTGTAGTTAACACAGTCCTCAACACAGAAACAGACGTATCTATTAAACCTAATTTCTATATAATGAAATGAAATGATACTGTTTAAAAGTTTGTTTTGCGTAACAAACCTGTGTTTGTTACGCAATTAAGGCAGCATGTTCACCCTTGTTACTGGTTGCTTGAACACAAGCCTAGTTTATTCAGATGTATACTGCTGTCATGGTGTTTTGATGGTCTTCAGTTTGGAAGCTCTTGCCCATGTCTATGTTTGCTCTTCTGGTAGGCAAAATGCTATTTTTTGTCATCAAACTAGGACTAGATGAAGACCCTCAGTGGAGCTTCAGAAGGGACAAGAAAAATACTGTGTCGTAAATTTAGTTCTCGTGCTAGCGCCCTGTGCGAGATGTTAATAATTGAAAGGCATCTGTTCCAATTAATGTGCCCCCTCCATTTTAAATCCCTATTTAAACTCCCCTAT
This sequence comes from Silurus meridionalis, assembly GCF_014805685.1. Classification (NCBI taxonomy): domain Eukaryota; kingdom Metazoa; phylum Chordata; class Actinopteri; order Siluriformes; family Siluridae; genus Silurus; species Silurus meridionalis. The sequence continues at coordinate 14,759,312 of NC_060900.1, forward strand.
CTGGGTCAAAGGAGCAGTGGGATAAATAAATTGGCTTCTTTAAATCATTAAGTTTTAACAAGTGGGTTACAACACCAGAGAGTCTCCCTCAAGTCAGAGAAGCCTGGAAAGGCATCTCTTGGGCATTTGGTGTAGCAGAAGTGAGCAGGATGTTGCAAAGACACAGCTCTATGGGGACATCAAAATCCAGCTTGCTCCTGTCTAAGCGCTTTTTGCCCCAGTATGATGGGAATTAGTTCATTATTTATAATGTCACATTTGTACAGGGACCTCATTACGCCTTGACAGGTCATTTGAGTGGGGTGCATTTCAGCTGAGAAAAAAAAACCCTCTGTACTTGACTGGCGAATCCTCAAGTGGGTATAGCATAGCATGCTCTTCTTCCTTCCAGATATTAAGCTGGATATTTGTAGACACCCATGAGAGTCCTTGTCATTTCTCCCTTTTTAAGACATCCAGTCCAAATCCTCCATGAGGGTATTAAACTATACCTTTAAATTTTTTATATTTATTTTTCAAATCAGCAACAACAGAAGCAGACACAGGGGGCAGAGTTATCCCATGGTACTTTGCCACATTTTGCACCCAGAAACATATAGGTGCTTTGTTATGCTTAAAACAGTGTACAATAGGAATGACTGCTGCAAGGTGGCAGGCTGACACCAATTTAAGGAGCGATTTTGAATGGTATTGTATCATCACAGTAAGATCTTGTATTCACTTGGTTCATCCACCTTCTTGCACCCAAGAGCTCAACTCCAAACCTGCATGAGTAAATTCTGCTTTCTGAGGAATACAGAAAAAAAAAATCCTCCAGTTTTATTTTTATCTTCCTCAACAGAGTCAGATCAGGTGGTGATATACAGTATCAACAGTTCAAACACGCTGCATGGAATTAGATTAGATTCAGATCTGAGATTAATTGCAGATACAAGGGCATGAAGAACACATTTCTAGCCAATAGGTCCAAAAAAAAAAAAAAAAAGACAGACTTGAGAATCCATGTGGAGATGGAAATGCAAGGTGCTTAAAACGTAAAGCGGGAAAGAATTTTTTTACCACATGCAGCACTCTTTCATGTTATCTGCTAAAGCTGAATTCAATGTTAGGCCTTTCTGAGAAATTCTGCCTGACACTTCAATGTGTGCCAAATTCCCCCAGGTGCTTCAGGCCCAGTCAGATCTTTTAGCTTATTTTTTACTTGCAGGTTTGAAAACTTCTTTTGTGCTTCATTCTCTGCATCGCTCCTGCTGTTCACCTTTTCAAATGACCTAATTCAAACTACACTGGCAAATGAGTGATCAGTAAATATTTTGTGCTCATATTTGTTATCTTGAGAGTTGCCAGGAACTCCAGATTTTTTCTTCTTTTGCATCTGACATGCTTTGCACTTTCTTGAAGTGGAAAATGCTAGATTTAATGAATTCAGTTTTTGAAAGGTGGATTTTTTTGTTTTCCAGGAAATAATAGAAAAAAATAGAAAAAAAAGGAACGATAAAAGTAATTGTTTTCAACAGATGGCACGTTAAGTGTATAATTGTGTTTGGGGAAAACAATTGAGGCTTCTTTGCTGAGTTTTAGTCCACATTTAACCGACTGCTGAATGGGGAGAATGCAACAATGCCCCAGGATGTGGATTTGTGCTGAGATGAGACAGTGCTAATCCAAAATCTTGTTATCAGGATCTTGTGGCACACTTAAAACCAATAATAATAATAATTATTGTAGTAATAATAATAATAATAATAATAGAAATACATTTCAAAATTGTTTTACTGAAACATTCATTATATGGATGAAACTGGTGTTCCAGTTCATCTTTCAGTTGAGATGTGTGTACCAAACTTGTCAAAACATATTTATGGAGATCATGGTTTTGGGCTTCTTAGTTCCAGTCCAAAATCTCAGAGACATCTAATAACAATTACATACAACCCACCACTATTTTAAACAAAGGCTTTATTTGTTGAGTCATCGAATTGGTTGCCTGATTGACCTAAAAACCCCATTTGCAAGATACAAATACAATACTAGGTACTAGTACAATACTAGGTGGTTAAAAAAAAAAGCATGTTTTGAAATGGGTAGAAGTTGGAAAGGGGGAGGTTGCGACCACCCAACACTATTTGTAAGTAGCTTAGAGGTTTCAGTTTTATTAACTATGGTGCAGTAGAACATGGAGCATCGTGTTTTTTGCCGTCTATCATTTTTCTTTTTTTTTTTAAATAAGGATTCGTTTTTTAAAATGAAAACATTGTCTTTTCCCCCACTAGAAATCATGAGAATTACTCCAGAGACCTCTCCATAGTGCTGAGTATACAGTTTGGTGCAGTGTTTGGAAAGTGGGGATCGTTGAACCAGTGGCGGGCGGTCAGGGCCAGCAAAGCCTTCTCTGCTGGCCTAAACACTATCAGAAGCACAGACCTACATTTACAACCTCAATTCTAATATTTGTTTTATGAAATTGTATTAATTTATTCTCAATAGTTTATTCTTTTCATTTCGTAGTGTTTCTTTTGGCTGTACTGCTTCCAGTACGTGTTTAACCTAGATGTAAGATTTTTTGTCCAATCAGATTTCAGCCTCTATGTGATGCACTGTCTCATCTCAGCACACATCCACATCCTGGGGCATTGTTGCATTTTCCCCATTCAGCAGTCGGTTAAATGTGGACCAAAACTCAGCAAAGAAACCTCAATTGATTTCCCCAAACACAATTATACACTTAACGTGCCATCTGTTCGTTCCTTTTTTCTATTTTTTTGTTATTTCCTGGAAAACAAAAAAAGCCACCTTTCAAAAACTGTAATTACGTTGCCTCTCTCTCTCTGTAATCCCACGTGTTGTTATATTGCGATTTTTGTGCACGGCCCGCCACTGGTTGAACCTAAATTTTTAAAGTGGCTAGAGTAACAGTGACTTCAGAGCGCTTTGTAGACATGCTATGAAAGTTTTCGCGTTTTGGCGATATCCCTTGGCCCCCATGCTCACCAAGTTTGTCTGTCTGCGATTTCTTTGTTTGGGGTTACCTTAAATTGAAAGTCTACGTTTGAAAACCTCGTGCAATAGACAAGCTAAAAGTTGCCACTCACAAACAAATTGCAACCGTGCCGGAGGAAATGTTGGTAAGTACAATGCAATACTTTGAGGAGAGGTTTATGTGTGTACAACAAGGATGTCATCTTTCCAATATATTCTTTCCTAATGAAATAATCCATGTATACTTATAAAAACTGCATTTATTTCAGATTGTTTTGGTGTTAATTAAAAAAAACTATATTGAAAACCAACAAAGTTAAACTAATTTGCGTTCTTTTTGCACCACCCTGTATTTGAGCAGATTTACATAAAAAAAAAATCATTAAATATATACAAACAAATCATCAAATATGTTTATTTTGAATCCTACTTTTAGAAGGTTTAGAACTTAGGAACAGGCTCATTATTTACCAAAAATTCATTTGTGGCCAATAATCACCTAACTGAGGTAAACTGTTAATCTTCTGTACCATATAGTCATAGCAGAAAAAGCATGTCGGATCACCAGCTCCCATTTCTCTAAATAATGGTAGTGATAAAGGTGAAATACAGTATGTCAGGAGTAATAAAACAAAGGCCAGTGTGATGTGCGATATCTTAGTGCTTTTAAAGCAGCAGGATAATGCAGACGAATACTGTCACATTAATCCTGTACAGGCATTAAAACAGATGAATGTGTTCGGTTACAAGGAAAAGTAAACTATAACTTTGCACAGTAAAAGAGTTTTTGCCTTTAGCACATGTGTTTTATATGGGTCTTGAGTTTGACATATAGAAAGTTCAGGAGACTTTAATGGGCTTTAATTACATATGTCTGGATTCAGGCGTGTGCTAGAAAATAGCAGAGGCTTTAATTAGTTAGAGCACTTTACTTAGCATTCATGGATGTGAGAAAGACTCAAAAACTTTACAAAAACTAAACATCGTTTTTTTCTTCTCCTTCTTCTTCTTCTTATACATTGGGGACATTGGGGTTTAAACTGTTCTATCATGGTGTGGATGGAAAGAGAAATGGTGTGGGGGTGATTCTGAAGGAAGAGTTTAGTAAGAGTGTAGTGGAGGTGAAGAGAGTTTCTGATAAGGTGATGAACTTGAAGCTGGAATTTGAAGGGGTGATGATAAATGTCATCATTGCGTATGCTCCACAAGTGGTTTGTGAGATGGAGGAGAAGGAAAATATCTGGAGTGAATTAGAGGAAGTGGTAGAAGTGGTCCCTAGAAAAGAACGATTGGTGATTGGGGCAGACTTCAATGGCCATTTTGGTGAAGGGAACAGAGGTGATGAGGAGGTGATGGGTAGGTAAGGTATTATGGAGAGAAATGTGAAAGAAATGTGAAAGAGCAGATGTTGGTAGATTTTGCAAATAGAATGGAATTGGTGAATATGTATTTTAGGAGGAGCATAGGGTAACGTATAAGAGTGGAGGAAGGTGCACACAGGTGGACTATGTTCTATGCTTGATGGTGGTGAAGAGGTGTTGGATGATTGGGCAACTACTGCACAAGTGATAAAGGAGACAGCTAAGTAGGTACTTGGTGTGAAATCTGGAAATAGAAAGGAAGACAAAGAGACGTGGTGGTGGAATGAGGATGTGCAGGAGAGCATGAGGAGAAAGAGGTTGGCAAAACAGAATTGAGATTGGCAGAGAGATGAGAAAAGTAGGCAGGAGTACAAGGAGATGTGGTAGTAGGTAAAAAGTGATGTGGCAAGAAAAATTCATTTGAGGAGCTGTATGAGAAATTGGACACTAAGGAAAGAGAAAAGGATTTTTACTGATTGGCCAGGCAGAGGGACGAGCTGGGAAGGATGTGCTGTAAATTAGAGCAATAAAAGATGAAGATCAAAATGTGTTGACTAGTAAGGAGAGTTTGTTTACAAGGTGGAGGGACTATTTTGAGCAGCTGATGAATAAGGAAAATGAGAGAGAGAGAAGGGTGGATGATGTGGAGGTGGTGAAGCAGGAAGTGGATAGGACTAGTAAGAAGGAAGTGAGAGCAGCAATTAAGAGGATAAAAACTGGAAAGTCTGTTGGACCAGATGACATACCGGGAAAAGCATGGAGATGGTTAGTAGAGATGACAGTGGAGTTTTTAACCAGATTGTTCAACAAGATCTTGAAAGGTAAGAGGATGCCTGAGGAATGGAGAAGGATTGTGCTGGTATTGATTTTTAAGAATAAGGGAGATGTGCACAATTGTAGTAACTACAGGGGAATAAAGCTGATCAGTCACACCATGAAGTTATGGGAAAGAGTAGTCGAAGCCAGGATGATAGAAGAGGTGACCAACTGTGAGCAACAGTATAGTTTCATGCCGAGGAAGAACACCACAGACAATTTTTTATTTTAGAATGTTGATGAAGTATAGAGAATAGTATAGGGTTGCATTATGTGTTTGTGGATTTAGTGAAAGCGTACGACAGGGTGCCGAGAGAAGAGTTGTCTATTATATGAGGAAGTCAGGTGTGTCAGAGAAGTATGTGAGAGTGGTGCAGGACATGTATGAGGACAGTGTGACATCAGTGAAGTGTGCAGTAGGTTTAACGACAGACTAGTTTAAGATGAAGGTTGCACTGCATCAAGGATCAGCTCTAAACCCTTTCCTGTTTGCAGTGGTTATTGACAGGTTGACAGACGAAGTCAGACAGGAGTCTTTGTGGACTATGATGTTTGAGGATGATATTCTGAATTGTGGTGAGTAGGGAGCAGGTTGAGAGTCTGGCGAGGTGGAGGTAGGGGAGAGAAGGGGAATGAAAGTCAGTATGAGTAAGACAGAGTACATGTATGTGAATGAGAGGGAGGGCAGTGGAGTGGTGCATTTGCAGGGAGAAGAGGTGGAGAAGGTGGAGGAGTTCAGGTACCTGGGGTCAACAGAGCAAAGTAATGGAGAGTGTGTTAGAGAAGTGAAGCAAAGAGTTCAGTGGAGTGCAGGGAGTGTGGCATGGAGACGCACTGTCTCGCTCCTCAGGGAGCCAGAGTTACATAAGTAACCTAGAAACAGTCCATTTTAGGAACTGTGTCAACAGTGCTTTGGGAACGAGTATGCAATGACACAAGACTGACTAATCCCTGCCTAGTGTGGATGACAGCTAGGTTAAAGGACAGAGGGGCCAGGAGTGACAATAAGATCAAGGCTGTAAGACCTGACGAAGGTCAGCAGGGTGGACCAGCCTGCAGCATTGCAAATGTCTTGGAGAGATACTCTAGAGGACAAGGACTTAGATGCTGTGGCCATCCTAGCCATGCCTGGGGTAAACTCCAGAGAGGAGGGTACCCAAAAGGAGATGGCTTGTAGAAAAACAGTCTTGACTGTCAAAAATCTTAAGGGCACTTCGGACAGGGGCTCAAAGGGAGACTTAAACAAGGCCTCCAGAACAATGGGCAGTTTCCACACAGGCACTTTGAGGCAAGCAGAGCATGATAAGCCGCAATAGCGGACACGTAAACCTTTAGGTTGGAAGGAAACCACCCTTTGGTGAACTGTTCTTGAAGAAATCCCAGCACTGGGCCAACTGGGCAGTTAACTGGGTCTAAGTTGTGACCTATGCGCCATGTAGTGAACAGGCACAACTTTGAGGCCTACAACCCCGTCATGGAGGGAGCTCTGATTGGAAAATGGTCTTTACGACCTTGGCTGAGAGTCCAGTGGCTAAGAGCTGTGTCCCCTCACAGCCACAGCCTCTACAGCTCCCCTGCTTGAGAGGAAAGGTCCCTTCTGGGAGGAATCTAACAGGAATGGTGTTTGAGAAGGTTTACCAGGTCGGCAAACCATGGCCGGTCTGGCCGGCATGGGCTACCAGGAGAAGACGAACTCCATGCCCGTGAACTCTCTCTAGAACTCCTGGGAGGAGCGCTACAGGAAATAAAAGTATACAGACGGCGCCTCTGCCATGCCTGTAAGAAGGTGTCCAGCCCAAACGTCTCTTAAGTCGCAAACAGGCCCACTTGTGCTCTGTAAAATCTTCTCCATATTTTTCCGTACAGACCAGCACATGATGACATAAAAACTCCTAGCTGTCAGGATCTTTTGGCCGGGGCACTTCTATTAAAGATGATGGTCCTCAGATCTGTCAGCTTCTTTGACCTTGGCCCGGAGCAATGCCCAGAACCCATAGTTTCCAGGGGAGCGCGAGTTGTGACACGCCATCTCTAAATTTCACGATGCCCAACACTCGTGCTGGGCTGGAGCTGGGGTTGTGGCTGCACCAGACGAGCTTTGCTACAACCCGAGTCACTTCCTCCAACAGCTCCTCGAGCTGATTTGGCTGTGGGGGGTGTAACCTCTATGGCAGGGGTGTCTAACTCAAATTCACAGTGGGCCAAAATTAAAAACTGGGACAAAATCGCGGGCAAAACTCAATATTTATTGAAAATTTGACTGCAATTGTGCATGTTTTCCGTCTTTCCAGATGTGTAATGTTGAACCTTTTCATATGGAAACAAACTTAGGTTTTGCATACATATTGAATCTGGAACAACCAAAGTTTAATATTATAAACACATGAGAAATTAAATTTGAAATAAAACACACATCAGTGGTATTCGTTTAGGTATTATGTCTGTCTCTCTCTATCTATAGACCTAATTCCTTTTTAATGTAAACCTTTTACAGGGCAATAACACAACCAAAAATAATAATAATAATAATAATAATAATAATAATAATAATAATAATTTCCTTTAATTAAAAAAAAAAAAAAAAACAATCTATCAACTATAACCAGTCCATGCCTTGGAGTAGAAAAAGTGCATAAAGACATTATTCATTTAAGCTCAGTTCTTACACTCTGATTTACTCTGATGCACAATGGTTCAAGCCAATGTGCATCAATGTCTGGGTTTAGGCTCTGAGCTGAGGAAATCCTCAGGATTGAGTGAAGGTGTTCATCAGTGAGACTCCTGAGTGGTGTTTTGTTCATCTTCATTAAAGAGAACAGTTACACACACAGATATGTGCTGGTGAACACAGAGAGGATTTGAGCAGTTTGGGCACGGAGTTGGAACAGTGTGTCAGGGAGGAAACATGGAAACTGTGCAGCACACACAGAGTCGTACTTTGACTTGATCGTGTCTCTACACTGGAGTTCAATCAGCTCCATTTGGAGGTTGGTTGGTGCGCTTCCTACGTCAACCACAAACGGATTACTGAGCAGTTTAAATCTGCATTTCTGAGCTTCAAAGTCGGTAAATCTCCGAGTAAATTCAGCGCTGAGTAGGCGGAGTTTTTCAGCAGTCTCGACTGACGCACCAACGCACTAACAAAGCATTCTGAGATTTGTAGTATTAGCAGTGTATGCGCTATATACTGGTGGGCCATCTCTATCCATTCATAAAATGTTTAACGCACCTTACCTTTTGTAGAGCAGACACACACAGAGAGCTTTCTCAACAAACTGAAGCTAGCACTGTCTCCACCGCATGCGTTCTTACAACTTCCTGGTCATGACATGTCGCGCCGTACCGTTTGACAGATTACACAAGTGATTAAGAGCGTGGTCACGGTGAAGCATTCCCAAAGCATTGTTGAAGCAGCTCAAGTTACTGAAAGGGAACTTTTATTATACAATTTGAGAGGAAAAACACATTCTGTGCACCTTATATAACTATTAATAAACCTTGATTGCTTTTGCTTTGGAGAGAACGTGGCAGAAGCATCAGGAAATTTGAATTGCTCTATCAGCTCCGACTAGCTTACTAACTTTAAAATGCCTAAGTCACATTTCTGAGTTTATCTGACTTCTATTGTTTACTACACTAGTGGAAATACACTTTTTTTGCATACAGTACCCTACAATATACATGAATTTTGTGTAGGCACAGTAAGAGTTTTTTTTCTGTTGCTTGTTTATACGGAAATGGATTCACACAGAAGCCTAGTGTGCTTATGTAAATGCTTGACTTTTGTTATGCTAATCATAGCCCCCTGCATCCCCATCATTTCCAACAGAAGCTGTTAAATCTCTCTCACCAGAATGAATCTATCGCTGTTTTGTGTGGTGCTTTTATTTATTTGGTGAGAATAAAAACAAAGATGGACCTTCAGTCAAAAGAAAAAACTTTGAGGGCATAGACCTTGTGACCATTACAAAAAAGCCAAAGCAGTGCATTTCACTCTCAGTCTTTTACTTTCCTGAATTAAAGGTTTTATTTTTATTTATAGCATCTCCTGCATCTAATGGAGCTGGTAATTAAATTCACTCTGGTTTGGGAGCAGCATTACTTCCTTGTAAACTCTGCCCTCCTGTGAGAATTACACCCTGCAAACATTAGAAGTCAAAAAGCTAAGGTATGAAAGTTCAGAAGACCAACATATTTTAATAAACTGCATTGATTATATATGACCAAGTGTTTATTGACACCTGACCATCACAAACCCTCGTTCATACAATGAGCAGCTATTGGGTTAAAGTCCTTGCTCAGGGGCCCAGGAATAGCAACTTGGTGTGACTGGGATTTGAACTTACGACCTTCGGATCCAAAGTCCAATACCTTAACCACTAAGCTACCACTTCCACCCCATCTAATGTCCCAAAGCAAGCACCATTATCACACATGCCAAAGATGGTGTGAAAGAATAGTTGAGTTTATTATAACAGCAAAGTCATTTTGTCATAATGTCATTTGTACATTATCCTGGAGTTCACCTAAATCATAAACTTTTAAAACATTCATACAATGCTTCACCTTCGAGCATAATCACAAATACCTTTACTGAATTTTTTATAAATAATTATATATTACAAATAATGTGATTGTCAAATCTCAAAACAGACTGTCTTTCTAAGGGAGTATAAAACACTTTATACTGTATGCAAGACTACATGATAAATGGGATGCACTCAATCAATTTAAAATTACAGTACTTAACCATGTGGTCAGTTCTAATTTCACATGATAAAGCTTTTTCAAGATCACTACATGTGTTTTACACATACAAATTAGGAATGGTAAAATTCACTGATTAGCATTTGTTGCATTGATTTAAAAAAGTCTGCATCGGCTAAAAGTTAGCATTTGTATCGCTATGCATCTTTTTGACCATATTTGCATTAATAAAGACAGATTTATTTATATATAATTATTAGTAGATGCGATATACTTTTATTATACAGAAAGTGACCAATAAATTGTAACCAATATTTTATATGTAGATTGGTTTCTCCTCGCTAAACTGTTTCCAGGCACCACTCTGCAACCTGAATATGACGTATCACAACACTACAGAAACCGAGGTGTGTCCTGAGAGTCACATAAAATATAGATTAACATGGCAGAGGTAAAGCTACACCTTCTTGGAGACAGAACAGGAAAAGAACAACTTGGTTTATTTAATCTACTTTCCTTTATTTTTATTTGTTCACTACAAAGGACTGTTTGTAAAAGGGCCATGCGCTATAAGTCAGAAGAAAATTAAGTTGATTTATTATTTGCTGTCTGTCTGAAGCAAAGAAATAAAAGTAATCTGTACCATATTGAATTGCATAGCATCATATTATGCAGTTATGGAGATGCACATCCCTAATACAAATAAAATATTGAACAGATAAATGAGTTGATGCATATTGCTTTTCTTTTTCTTACCTTTTTCATCTGCTGTACAGAAATATTTTTCACATAATATTATTATTATTAATAATAATAATAATAATAATAATAATAATATATGGGCCTTATAGCAGAGTCTCAAATGAAACTAGCTGTCTATGTGATTAACGGTGCTTTGCACATTAAAGAGGATCACATTTCTTTCATTATTGCTTTGTAACAGAAGATATCACCAAACAGAAATGAAATCACCCATTTAAGCACAATCATTTGCTTACTTTTAGCTGGCGGATGATTCTCCACAAAGAGGTGTGATTACTCATGTAGCACATGTATGCGTCAATACTGAAAGAGAGGAAAGTGACACAAATCTGCACCAGCATGATTTGATAAATGCACATATACATTATTTGCACTCACAAAAGTACACATCACATCCCTATAAGAAATACTAGTTGCATATCATCCTTACTGTATGACAATAGCTGTAGTTATACTAATTGTCAGCATTTAGTCATTAATATATAGATTTATGTATGAGATGTCAGGTGTAGCCTAGTAAAAAAAATGCGCACATTTTTGTCATCCAAGTGCTGCTTACAGACAGGAGAGTCAAATTATTTTTATGAAGCTGTCAATCACCTTTAAAGACAAATATTTTAGTTTGTTCTAATTACTTCCCTTTTATTGTAATGCCAATGTTAACACCAAAACAACATGGATATTTACATAAAAGCAGGCTTCAGATATTCTATACTACACTGCAAACCCAATCCAGAGACTGCAGATAAATATGACACAATTACACAGAATGCCTTGTTCTTTACGCCACTGACACTCATTTTTCACCAAGCTCTAAAGGTGCAAGGTAAATTAATAAAGCAATAAATAATTTATAATATGTGCAATGTTTTGTGGTAAATATAAAGAGAAGACAATAACGTGCTTTCTGTGACAGCTGTGCTCTCAACAAACACCTGGTTTATTGTAGAAAAAAATCATATGCTTAAGGATGTCTTGCATTTTCATGTAAATGGTTCTTTTTGATTCATTCATGTTCATTATTTGCATTTGTGCTACTGAATTCACTTTCATATTTTTATTGCACGTTTGTGTTCTTGTCAGATGTGTCAGGGTTTTTATTCTCAAATCATTATTTTTTTTATCAGGGCTCCAGAAAAAATAAAAAGCTCTAAAGGTCAACAGTTTAAAGGGTTTTTTTAGATACCCGAATGAGCCTAGAAGGCTTTCTTAAGATCAAAATAAAAATATTCCTTTTTAGATTAGCATTTTAAACCCAACTGTATGATTTCTCGTAAAACACAGTAGGAAGGTAGGAAAAAAAAAACGAAGTCTGGTTTATTACTTGAAGCTATATGACGGTAGATCAACTCTAGAAAAAACATCACTTCATCAGTGTTCAGGTTTCTATTGATAACATTTATTAAAACCATATGTGCACTTGGGTGTGCAGTTAAATTAAGTGGCCTTCCGTAACCATCTGCCTCATAACAAACACAAATATTGTCACTGTACAGAGCGCTGTTAAAGCTATACTCTTTACACTTTATTGGACTGCACATTGCTTTTTATTAGCTCTAACTTTATCCATACGCAGTTAGATCATTTAAATTTGGTCTTCGTATAACTTTTATTTTCAAACTTCTGCAGCAGAATACTTACAACATGAGTATTAATGAACACTGCTGTTAAATGCTTGTATTATTAGGGGAAGGGGGCAGTCTTTCTTGTTTTCATCTCTACTTATTACATTCTTTTTTTACTTTCCCTCCTATCCAAATCCACATCCTCCAAGGCACCCAAATGTGCTGCAGTGATGAATAAAACAACAGGCACGTTTGTGCTGACTCTCTCTGTTTTAAATGAGCAGACAAGTGGGGCTGTACTTCTAAACATCTCTGCTTTACACACACACACACACACACACACACACACACACACACACACACACACACACACACACACACAAACCCACACAGATTGGCCAACAGCGGAAGGTCAAACTGCTCTGGGTGGCTTGGCTCGGTTGAACCTTGTTCCTGCCATCACCAGGCCTCTTTGTGGCATAAAAATTGGAGATAATACACATCAGCTCTCCCAGAGCCAGGAAGCCTGCCATGAGGCTTAAAGTGGAAACCCATAGCGAGCTAATACTTTACAGAGCTCTTTTAAGCCCTGTTCATATTATGCTCAATATGCTTGGAAATAGCAATGTCTTTCCTATTGTCTTTTTCTCAGCGTGTATCCCAATCACTTCTGCACCTCGTATTTCATCTCTCCACTCTAATCTTCTAGTAACCTTCATTCTGAAGGCTAGGCTGATTTTTCTCACGCTTGGGTGTTGACTGAGCGGAATCCTATTTCTGTTCCCTGCAGTAGGGAGAGATGCTTATTAAATATGGAACTATTAACAGCCAATAAGCCATTAACATCTTTTTAAGCACACTGACCCTCAGTGATAGAAAAGATGACTCGCTACGTAAAAACACTGACTTCAGAAAATGTTTTATTACTTCGGCTCTCTCTGAGGTTTTATTGGTTTTGTTACAACTCGGTTTCGTAGGCGGTTGCCTGTTCTTTGATATGGCAATAATGATAATAGTGCATCTACTTGTCCATTGTCAGAGTCTGTGCCTGATTGCACAGTAATGAAAGTCATTCATTGCATCAGAGAGGATTTCAGAGAAAACGAACCTCGGTTCTGATTTAAACAGTAGCACTCATTGCATGCCTCATTTACAACATGGTTAAATTCAGGAATTGGAGTGATCGTATTACTATAAATCTAGGCGAATAGCTCGCTAGCCTGTAACCTGCACTCAGAATACGTGTTTGGTGTTGGAATTCATTAGGGAATAAGGGTAAAGGAGCAATCACGGTCGTAAATGTCTCGCAAAACACATAACATAACAACAGCCCGCCATGTTATGGCTCTACAGTGTGAACATTAAAACAGCCAGTAGACTCCTGAGCTTTGAATAGTCCTATATAAACTTGCTATATCAACCAGTTTAAGCAGCATTGGCAAGGACGCAAACACAATGTGAGCTGAGAACAGGCAAGAGCCAGCCTGAGTGGCGCAGATAATCCTTGTGCCCTATGGAGAGGTTGATGCTCCTTCAGCACCCCTCTGGGTCTTTATCTCCCTCTTGCCTTGGTGGTTATGGCTTTGTGTTATGGCTGTCTTTTAATGATGTCAGAGGACTCTAGCCCCTCTAAGCTGGGTTTGATTAAATATCAGAAATACAGATTGCAGTAGAAGAGGACTGTGATGTGGAAGAGCAGCAAAATCCATTTCAGAGTAGCTCAGTGCACGAACAATGAACAAAAAAAAAGTATATTGTAATAATCTAATATTGTGTAGTAGTGTGTTTGAAGTTAGTTGGAACAAAGGAACATATGCTGATTTTTATGGCAGGGCTTATGTCTTTGGGGAATTATTAAAAGTCTCAGGGTAGATGTTATGCAGCAATTTTCTACTTTGTCACTGAGACAAAGCTATGCAGCTATTTAAGCCCTACCTGAATGCCAATGGACCAACATAGAGGGGCAAGTGCCTTTGTCAAGTATTGCGTTGCTTAGCTACTAATTCTGTTCAAGGTGTTGCAGGAGAATGTAGTTTACATAATGACAATGATGCATCAATTAATTATTATACTTGTGCATCGACTGTCATGTAATCATAAGGTGATTATGTTAATATGTTAATCATTGACAAGTAGTTGTGATTCATGAAATCCTAGTGAGTAGTAAAATCTGTTATACCTGCCATTTAGGCTGTTTGAGGTTGTTTACCTAACTGAACTGGAGTGTTCTGATTACTTTGCTTTTAGCTGTGAAGGATATCTGTAGTGCTGCCATGTTTAAACCTATTTATTGAATTTTTATACAGATTCGGCATGTAACCACCCTGAAGCAGGAACATCCCACTCATCTCAAATTTGAATCAATTCTTCAGCCTAAATTCTTTGTTTTCATGCTGGCTGGAGAAGACACAGTTTCACATGGCTGCAAAGCAACAACTGAGTTATTAATGGCTGACTATGCATGGCAGGCCAGTGGCAGCTCTGCCTAGTGTTGCTGTTTTTATATCGCATTATATCAGTCTATTACTACACACCCCAGCCCAGCGGCCTTATTAATACAGTCCTGTTTCTGTGGCATCAGCGTGCACAACACATCCTCCTGAGAGAGCTGTGTCCCTGTGGCTGTAAATCTGAGGGCTGGATTCACCAGGAATCTGGTGCCAAAACCAACTAATACATTACCATGCTGCCTTCATCATCACTGCAGGCCACAGTCTGAACTCACAGCTACTCATACTTCATAAGTGACAGTGCTGGTGGCAGGCTGTGTCCTGATATGCTCTTTGGAGATTGTCGTTTGATACTGCCAACTTGATAAATAAAGCAAATTTTGACATCTAAAGACACATTTTAAAGTGTTGTTATGTGGCTCAAATGATGTGCACATGCAATCATGCGATGCAGCAGAATACCAGTAGTCTTTGCTTACAGGAAGTGTTTAAGGGAATTTACAAATAAAGTATGCTCTCATACTTGTTCATATGCATTTCATATGCTAGGTACATACAAGAAATGATCAGATATTGCGTGAATTAGTCTGTGCATGGTGCATTTTGATGAATTGTCACCCCATCCTGGGTTTATTTCTGCCTTGCACCCAGTGTTTCTGTAATAGACTCTGGATCCACCACAGCCTTGACCATGATATATAGGTTAATGGAGATGACTAGGCTACAGAGAATCCTCACTAAGATTAGTGTTAAAATGCTGACATTTTCTCCTGATCAGTGCTCATGATTTTCTCAAGTATCATAACAGTATAACTGTTAACTGCCATGTACAGTAGGCTTCGAAATTGTTTGCCTCAGTTCAACTGTTGAAATGATGGAATGCATTGTAAAGCCTTTCATAGCCAATTGAATTGAAGGTGATGGATCTGATGTAATACCTTCTTCTCTTATTTCTTGAATTTGTCTGCTGGGCTCCTACACATTTTTGTGCTGACATGTCAAACCAGATATTTTGTTCTGTTTTCTGTTTTTATTGCAAAGAAATGGTGAATCATTTTCTTGTTTCATGTTTTTTAAGGGGGATCTGAAACATTGCATGCAACAGCGTCTTTGACAATAAGAATATACCAGTGTAGATTTTGGATGATTTTCAATGGTGCTTGTACACCAAGGTTGTTTTAGCATTGATTATTTTCTGCAAATACTATGGAGATACCACAGGTATCAAATCGAATACAATTTCAGTATATAGTTTTTTCTGACATAAATGATTCTGTGTACAACCTATTTTTATAACATACATGTTAGCCATATCGTTTAGGTGATCTTCACATTGTTCACTTGTTTTGACATGAGATGTAAAAATATTTAAAAAGAATTAAACCCAGCGTCTCATGCTGAGTGCTGTTACTAGAAGTTTAAGTGATTAACTACAGCCTTCCTAAGTTGAATGTGAATGTCAGAGACATTATAAGCACATACCTCCCACATCAAAAGGTGTTTTGCGCTTTGCCTCCACACATATCAACATCTGGCTCTGGGTGTAATATTTGCACGTTTTGAGTTTTGTTTTGAGTTGGCACAGACAGTAAATAAAACTAGAACAGTAACAGAAATTATTTCATTACACACTTACACACAGATTTCTATTCTATTCTAAAAGTAGGAGCTCAGTAGCTCCTACTTTTATACCAGAGACTGTTGAAAGAACATTTACTTATAATCTTATACTCCAGTGCTCATGTTAGTTCTCACTCTCCAGTGTTCTGTATTGTTGAAAGATTTATGATTAAACTCTTGATGTCACCCAAATGAGGATGGGTTCCCCTTTTGAGTCTGGTTCCTCTCAAGGTTTCTTCCTCATTACATCTAAGGGAGTTTTTCCTTGCCACAGTCGCCATGGCTTGCTCATCAGGGATAAATGCACACCATTCACCTTGACTGTTGATTTCTGTAAAGCTGCTTTGAGACAATGTCTGTTGTGAAAAGCGCTATACAAATAAACTTGACTTGACTTGACTTGACAGATTTCTATTCCACATATGCAACCCTAAATAAAAGGTGGACAAGTGGTCAGGTTATAGTTTTGGTATAGCAGTTGTCCTTGACATGTCAGATATGGCCAGATATAGTAATGCTGTTCTTTGATTTATCTGATGACATTTGCTTTTTCCTTCACTATCCAATTGCCCAAGAGCTGCGGCCACACAAGCTTTTTGGAGCAGGACCACAGCAGCTTGTAAATCAGCATTCACAGCTGCTCTTACACACACATGCAGACACACACACAGACACACACACACACACACACACACACACACACACACACACACACACACATACACACACACACACACACACACACACACACACACACACACACACACACACACACACACACGCATTCTGTCATGCCAAAGAAGGCAACCCACCTTCAAATGATAGAGTGGGCTTATGTAAACCATATTAAACTGTGGAGAATAATATGATTTTACCTTTTTTTCTTCAACAAAAGAAAAGAAACTGGTTGACATTAATTAGCACAGTGCTGGTCATGAAGAAAGGCATGGTGTTGCACTTTAGTTTGAGCTGTGTCCAAACATGTACAGAATATAAAATTCATGTGACTAAAGTCCCAGAAATGTACTCTAATCTGTATTTATTTGTGTCATAAAACATTTTTTGACCTTTAGATGTCCTACTTCCTTATTCTGTTACAGTTTGGCTATGTTTTATTATAGCTTGGCCATGCCTATAGTAAATTACACCATAACAAATCAAGAAACTAAAAAACTTATTTTTTGTTAAAGAAAATGAGAAAATAATAAATTAGGAAGTTAAGTTTAGGCACCGATGGTAGATCACCCAGAGAGATAATTTAGATATCTTCACAGGATTGTTCATGGTACATAAATTTAGTAGTAGCAACTGAATGTGATGGAAAATGTTTACAGGATTTTAAGGAGCTGGTAACCAATGGATTTTGTAAAGGATGAGAAGTGATAGATTTTTTAAGTCTTACAATTCCTTCCTTTACCTCTCTCTCTATTTTTGCTCCAGTCCCCTACCTATTTTAACCTTTCCTATCATGAAGCCCTTGTTAACAGCTGTTTGGCTGTGAGCCCTATGGAAGGCAGAGGTCAGATTGGTTAATCCTGCACATCTCTGGAGGCACAAATCGGAAGAGAAATGAGGTGGCCAAAGAGGAGGAGGGGGAACTGATGCAGGTATTGAAAAGATGAGGGAAAGCATTTGATTGTAATCTACACTGTGATGTATTTGGTAGTGAGTCTCTTCAAATCCATTAGCTGATTAGGATCTGCATTAGTGACCAATCTTTTGGTGACTAAAACTTTCTAAGGATGTACAAAATAGGTTCATTTCCTGATGGCATTGAAAGCAATACTAAGACATGGTTTAAACTTTCACTTACTTTGAATACAACCACTGGCAAGTATTTCTGATGCTACTGCTATAAACCATAATGGTAGTGTCTATTACCTATGAGCACAGTTCTAGCCTGGATTGTATAACCTACCTCTACAATTATTTTCCAATTTTCCCCCTAATTCTGTCATCTGACATTTTCCATTAGCCAGTTCTCCTTTAATGTTCAACATCTACCACATGATGGTTGTTCAGAGAGTGAAGGCTAACAGGTGCTTTCAGAGGCACAGGCAGTAGGATAT
The DNA here is from genome assembly GCF_014805685.1 of Silurus meridionalis. Taxonomy (NCBI): domain Eukaryota; kingdom Metazoa; phylum Chordata; class Actinopteri; order Siluriformes; family Siluridae; genus Silurus; species Silurus meridionalis. The sequence goes on from NC_060900.1 coordinate 14,777,641, forward strand.
ATAAGTAGACTCTATCTCTTATGTCTTTTTTTTTTGGCAAGAATTATGGTCATTATCCACTGTAGTTATCATCAGACAAGATTACCACGTGTAACACTTTTAGGACCAGACAAAAATAAGAACACTGAGAAAACTAGAAAGCAAGTTTTAAGGACCACAGAGCCATAATTCAGCATGCAGCTTTAGTCATTCAGCATATATCTAGGAAAATACAATTCTTTATGGACAAATAAATAGTAGCACTTACAAAAGAAAAAGACTACTGAGAAACCATAGCTCTATAGTTGACTATACTGAGTAAAAGGCTTGGCTAGTTTGGAATCACAGCAGCATACATGAAAATAAAGACCTAACAAAGACCCGACTGAAGATTATTTATTTAAGAACAGACAGTATAGGGCATTTCTCAAAGCTTAATTATATTCAACATAAAGATGTATTGCATGCAGTACTTAGCAGTGATGTCTGACAGGGCCATTGGGTCATTTTAAATGCGCACAAAAGAAACAGAGCCACTGGAAAAAAAATTTCCCTTTCCCTTTACACTTCCTAATTACAGCTAAGATAGAAATTTTAATTGTTTTATTTCAGCTACTAACCACTCAGGTGACGCAAATGCTGCTAAGGCTGAGATGGGACTCCAGTGTACATGTTCATGTTGAGCTGTGTTTCTATGGCAACTCAGCAACAGATAAAAGATGTTATTTGATGTTTTGCGGGGGATTTAAAGAAAAAAGTATCTGTCTTTTTGGCAGCATGGTTTGAGAATTGTTTTCTGAAAGTTCTTTCAGCTTCCTCAACCTCCAAGAACAGCAACTCTTCTCAAGAGTCACACCACTGATCACAGGCTTTTATTTGGCAGATGTCTTCTGAACACAAGCATCATGTCCCATTCTGGAAGACAAACTCATGTTTAGAAGACATCTGCCAAATTAAAGTCTGTGATCAAGAAAAAAAAAAAAAAAAAAAGAAATATATATATATATATATATATATATATATATATATATATATATATATATATATATATATATATATATATATATACAGTGGAACCCGGTTATGTCGATGTCCAAGGGGGTTGCCAAAAAGCATTGAGGTAACCGATGATCGAGATAAACGAAAATCAAAATGGCGGCAATATATTAACGTGCATGTACATGATGTGCGTTAATAAATGAGAATGTGTAAATAAATCCACCTGCCACGCCCCTTCGCCCTTCGTGCGGCAGGTGTTTTCTCTGTAGTTCCCGGTTCAATCGCACATATGGTGCTCGTTTAGCATCATCACCAGCTCCTATTTAAACTTCCACACTCTCACCATCCGTTATTGTTGGTATATGTTGGTTCACGGCGGTCGTTGTTATCGTGCATGCGTATCCCAGTACGTGCCTTCCCACCGGCACTCTCTCAACGGCTGCGCTTTTCTTCCCAAAGCGCACCGCGGATTCCCCCGATCCTGCCGGTGTTCATTTTATGATTTTGCTGCTCATCTCACGTTCCGCGCCGCCAAACGCGGCTTTCGCGTCCCGTTCATCGCATAACATTTAACAACAAAAGGCATATGTGCACTAACTAACTAACAGCAGAGATTCACCAGTATACAATACAACACCTGTAGCAGCTGTAAGCCTTGATTTTTCCGCCACTTCCGCGAGTTCTTCTGCGGCTGCACCGAGATAACCGACGTTAAATGGCAAATTTTTCCCCCCTTGTGCTCGAGATATCAGGGTTCGGCGACATAAAAAAACATAACCGATAAAAAAAATGCTTAGAAAAAGCGAGAATTTGGTGGTTCCACTTCAAAAACGTCAACTTAATAGGGTTGTCGAGGGTGAGATAACCGGGTTCCACTGTATATATATATATATATATATATATATATATATATATATATATATATATATATATATATATATATATATAGCATTGAGTATACATTGGATTAATGTATACTCAATGCTTAGAAATGCAGATAGATATTTATCCATCATGCAGTACCATCAGGGAGAAATCTGATTGACCCCAAATTAATTTAGCAAATATGTTTCATATATATATATATATATATATATATATATATATATATATATATATAAATATGAAACATATTTGTAAAATGAATTTCTCCCTGATGGTACTGCATGATGGATAAATATCTATCTGCATTTCTAAGCATTAAATATACATTAATCCTGACCAAATCTCCAATGCTATTTTCAGAAATGTTGCCCCAAACTTGAAAAATTCTTCTCTCCATGCTACACTGATGTCTGCACACATTCATTTTTGTACCTCTCTCCTGCATTCAGGGAACAACTTGCCTCCTGCTACAGCCAAATGTTTATATTGTCGTCTCCAGGGCAGCTTAGATTTGCCTGGGCTCTACTGGTTTCTGCCAGTTCTTTGCTGATGGCACTGCTGGATATCTTCCGTTTTCCATTCTGACCACTGCATCTATTGTCCTCAACATTCTGTTTCATTTTGCTTCTTCAAAATGGATTGGATAGAACATCTTGAAACCCCAGTTTGCATTGAAATCTTTGCCTGGAAGAGACCTTGCTGATGTAATACCTTTTGTTTTGTTGCTGTGCACAGTCTTGCCATGGTGTATGACCTGTGACATGAAACTGTCTTCCACAACCTCACTTTAGTAGCAGAGTTTAACTGTTCCTCTCTCAGTTTTACACCTGGCTCTGATCCTACAAAATCCCCGACTTTGTGCAAGTGTACAAAGTGTGCAAGTGTAAGCATTGAAAGCCAAAGGGAAGTCAAACCAAATATTGATTTGATTTTGATTTTTCTTCTATTTTTATCACTTTTGTAAATAATAATAAAAAACTATTTAAATATTAATTTTAAACATTTAAAGCTATCTGAAACCTGCCTAAACCTTTTGCACAGTACCACAGTACATACTGTATACATAGCATATAAAAACAGAACTGAGCATCATGTCCCATGACCTATGTATATACTGTATACAGGTATATAGAGTATATATGTATATAGTCATGTGTCCTCTTTGAATGCTATGGTTTTATGATAGAAAAGAATATCATCTGTTCACCATGAGCTCTTAGAATTAGGTAAATACAGCCTCAGAATAACAACAGATAACATATTACACTGTCACTTTTAAAAATGAAGAAGCCATATATGAAAAAATGTAGTACACTTAATGATGAAATAGCTTGTTGAACCTCCTTTAGCAAAAATAACTTGAAGTAGTTGTGTTCTGACTATTAACTCTTTCTTCTTTACAATGTTGCATCAGTTCATTTAGATTTGCAGCATTTGTTTATTTACAGCTCTTTAAAGGTCCCACCAAAGCATTTCATCCAGGGTGAGGTCTGGATTTGACTGGGTCACTGCAGCACCTTTTCCATTTTAGCCATTCTGTTGTAGATCTGCTGGTGTGTTAGGATCATTGTCCTGTTGCATGACCCAGTTTTAGCCATGCTTTAGCTGTTGGACCAATAGCCTTACATATGACTTTACAATACTTTGGTTTACAGAGGATTTCATGGTTGACCAATGACTGGAAGTTGCCCAGGCACTGTGACTGCAAAACAAACCTAAATCATCACCCCTCCACCACCATGCTTGACAGTTGGTATGAGGTGTTTGTGCTGATATACTGTGTTTGGTACATGCCAAATATTGCACTGTCCCTTATGGCTGAACATCTTTGACATCATCTGTCTTAGCAAAGACTACCATAGGCTTTTTAGAGAGAAGATGCTTTTTCCTGGCCACCCTTCCAAACAAACCATACTTGCTCAGTCTTTTTCCACTTGCAGTTTCTCTTGGCTGACCTTGGGTTGAATGCTGACACGTTCTCTCCTGGGAAGATAATATATAAACATTTGCATTAAAAGGCACATGATGACTAACTATCAAACATTAAAATATCCTAGTCTTTCATGCAAATGCCATTTTACATTGCATTTGTAGTCTTTATATTCATTTAATTTGTATGGATTTTTACTTTAAACTATTTTAAAAATAAACTTAATACAGGAATAGCAAAACATTATGCCTGAATCATAAAAAACAATAAAAAAAAGCAACAACAAATCATTTAATGTGTTAACATAAATTTCTAAAATTTTCAGGCTTCATAGCCAAAATATAAAAACTCATTGTTTTAACATATTTTTAACCAATATTTTTGATATCAAATACAGTGTCATATATACTCAATATGTTTATAGACAACTGTAAACAAGACAACACATGAACACCAATGACGAGACAGGGGTCTGCTGTGAGCCGGCTTGCTTTTTGTGAGTTGCCACGTAATGCTCGGCATTAGAGGGTATACACTTTGACAGGTAGTATACATGTGTTTTCTTTTGTATTGTATTGTATTGTATTGTAAGTTTTAACAATTATGCTGACCTAATGGATCCTTTTTTTCAGTCCAATTATTCTTCCTTATATAAATAATGAAGACACACAGTAAGAAGCATGCAAACACACTCTCTGTTTTAAATTAGTATTATTTCAAGCATTTTGTAAAGTACCAGAAAACAAATGCCTAATCGTGTACCTTAACAGTGACAATGACATCTGCTTGTATTGTTGAAAATTGTATTAGTGTTAATTTTGTGATTTCACTTACATTTTAGGGGCCATATTTGATGAGTCTGCCAAAAAGGATGATGAGGTGTTCCGCATGGCTGTGGCTGACCTCAACCTCAACAACGAGATCCTTGAGACAGAGAAGATCACCTTCTCAGTGGAGTTTGTGGATGGGAACAACCCCTTTCAGGCAGTTCAAGAAGGTAGGTTTCAATCCAGATACACTTTCCTTTGGTTGATTTGAACTGAACTACTGAACAAAGGCATTTAGGTAGTTGCTAGAAAACTGCAGCAGTAAGTGAAATGAGGTGTAACAACATAAACAGTGTTTGTACTGCAAAAAACTTGCAAGTAGATACAGGCAGTGTAGCCACTATTTTTAGCTGTGTTTATTTCAACTTGGTTTCAATTAGGTTATTTTAATTTGCTAATTTATTTTTTATTTTATTTATTTAATGGGTATATACATCAGGTAGCATTGCTGCTTCAGGGTCCTCAGTTCAATCCTGGGGAAGCTCTGGTTATTTATGGTGTTGTGTCCTGGGCCTTTTTTCCCCTTCAAAATTCTCTTATTTTCTCCAACATGGCATTTTCTGGTTTCCTTTTAAACATGCCAGGAGGTGGATTAGTTATAGTAAATTGCCCTTAGGTCTGAATGAATATGTGAATGTATTTTTCATTTTGTGCTGCAATACACTGATACCCTGTCCAGGATGTATTCCTGTCTTATACTCAGTGGTCTTGGGTAGGTACTGGATGGAATTTGAACAGAATACTTCTACAATTATTTTTTTTTGTTATATATTCTGTTTACAATTAACAGTCCTTCATAGACTAGCTACATTCCCTTCTCTAGCTGAATTCCTTAGCAATTCCTCTGGTTAGTTAACACGGTTCAGAACATAGTGTATACATACATATTGGCATGTTATGAAGCTGCCAAAAGTTGGTGTTTTTCCTTTTTTGGAGTCAGAGACTGGTGACAACCCTGTTTGGCAAACTAGATCCATGCAGGACATTTGAAAATTTAACTGGTAATTCATTGAAAAAACTATCAATCAACTAATAAGCTTATACATCATTTTTGTTTGTTTAATATTTGTTTGCATAAATATTAATAAGCATAAAAAACATTTGCTAGTTGTTCTAGTAAAATTTATTCTAGTCCTTGATCGTTGGCTGCTTTACATTTAGCTAAATCCGGGTAAGGCCAGTACATAGCTGTTAAACAACATATAAAGAGTTAAGCCAGCAGTTAAGAAACATAAAAAAGAACATATTTAATGTTCTGTCAGAGATCATACCAAATTTTATTCCTGCTGAATATTCTTCCTATCTCACTATACTATTACTACTACTACTACTTTAGTCTGTTAGAAAATTGTAGGAGAGTGAACAGTTCAGGGAAATGAATTGTGCTAATCGTGAATGCTGCACATTAACATGCTGTTGTTACTCGTGTTCTTTTGTTTAGTAATGCAATAGATGGGAGCTGAATAAAGATTATACATTCACCCTGTCACTCATATCCACCTATTTCAAAAGCAGCTTACAGAATACCTTTGGTCTGTTCTATTCAAATCATAGAAACACAAAATATTTTGACTCAATTGTGAAAATCTTTTTGTTGGACATTCCACAAAGGTCATTGTCTTCTGAACACTGACCTGTAGCCAAAGCCATCTGTTATAGTCACTCCATTTGCATTACACACTGATCATAGACCATTTTGGTGATTTATTTGGAAGAGGTTGGCCAACTGTGGTTGGCGTGATGTTTCATTTTTCTGAATTTGCACCATTTCCTAACTAAGTTTTGGATAGTACAACATAGATACAGCAGCGAAGGAGCTTGACAATCTTATCAAAGAGATGATGGAAGGAGGTACATTTAATGCCCATACTTATTTTCTGGAAATGTAAAGGATTTCTATAGTGTAAATTGTATTTCTACTACCATCCAGAACAATTCTCCATGGAAGCAAATCAAATGCATTTTTGACTCTGCTTACAAGCTAAACATGTGAATGTAATGGATTTTTTATACCGTTTTAATCCCAAAGCAGATTTGCCATCTATTTCCATTTTCTAACGTGCAACAGTGACAAGATAAATCTTTCTCAGCATTGAGTCCATCTTTCTTAAGCCAGCAATGGGAATTGCAAGTTGTTAAATTTACATTTCATAAGAATCAATGTTTCTTTTTTATGTAAATGGTTGAGGAAAATTATACCAATACACTATAGCATATTGCATGATCTAACACCTTCAGCCCTTGACTTGCTGGAGGAGGTAGCTTTGGTATTATCTTGCAGTAGTAAGCCTTACAAGACTACTAATTATATGGAAGCATTTTAAATACGGGTTTCATGTGTTGTTTAACTAGCCAAAAAACCTTGGTCAGTCTTTTTTCTTTTTCCTACTGTCCAAATTACTTGGTACTCTACCATGAGGTCACCAAGCTTCTGCTTCTGTTAATTAGTCCAAATTACAAGTATAATGCTAATACTAGCAAATTGGAGATTTGTTGTTGATTATCTTAAGACCAAAAATGTAATGCTAGACTGCTATAGTATTGTATGATTCTCTTTAGCAAAACTGTCCAGATTCATAGTACAGATGTCAACATCAAAGACAAAATTGGTATATTAGGTTCTTTCAGTAGAGCAAAAAAGTTTTGGACATTGAATATAGTTTATTTTTATTGATTTCTGAGTACTGTAGAAATTAAGCAATACAGTTAGGTTTTATTTAATGCTCTGGCAGCAGATTTTGTCTTTTTTGGGGGAGAAAAAAAGTGGAAGGCCTCATATTGATTATCTGATAGTGAATATGGGTGCTGTCAAATATCATTTGCTGCTGCTGCTAGGATGCTGCAAGATGAGCAGCCTTTATTTATTTTTTTATTTTTTTCATTTTTTAAGCATGTGATTTAATGAGTGGCTATGATCTTATTAGTATTCACAAAGGTAATAAATAGCAAACAGCATTCATCACCACTAGGAGCCACTATGAGCACTTAGTCATGCAATACAGGCTCTCTAATGCACTAGATATCTTATCATTGGGAGCTTTTCAGGTGTTTATTAATAAGGTAGGGAGGGTTAGAAGAGATAGATGGGGTTATCATTAATGTTGTCAGTGTTGTAATCTTCTATAGTTCTCTGCAGGAGCATGTGATTTATTACTTTTTTTTAATTATTCAAGTACAAAATTTCTACCTATTAAATCTACAGGCCTCCAACAAGCCTCTTTGAATTCCTTCTAGATAATTAGAGTATGTATCATTTTCACTTTTGCTGCATTTCCCATTTGCACTCACCTTCATCTCACTCTGAAAAAGAAAGGTTTAATTTGATTGCTTTAAATTGCTTCAAGATAAGAAGATTTTGTCAAAACTAATAATAAGCATGTATAGCACTTATTTTGTCAAGCACTATTAAATTGAAGAGTTTCAAGTACAGACAAGCAATTAATCTGGCTAATAGTTTGGAAGCCTGTTTTACTTGAAAAAAAAAAACAACAACTAAAAAAATCAGTAAAAAAAATAGTCTAAAAAAGTTGCCATGGGAAAGTTGAAAAATTAACACTTTATAATATTAATCAACCACTCACACTGTGGGTCACTATGCAAGAACTAGAAATTTTATTCTTATAAAATTCTAAGATCTACTCGTTAATTACTCAGTAGTAAATATGTACGAATTTGTAAGAGTTCACTATGCAGTTTAACTGTGAATTAGAGCAATTGCTTTTCCTGTAGAACTGCTGGTTGGCTATGAATTTTTATAATAAATAATGAATAATTACTGATCACATCAACATTCATTACTGACAGCAAAGCCATAGCTTCCTCCTTAAGTTTTTATATATTTGCTAAACAATTATAATTCATTTTATTAGGAACTACACCTGCATGCATTTATCTAATCAGCCAGTGCAATAAAGTGACAGCAGTGCAATGCAAAAGAAAAAATCATGCTTATAAGGTGAAGAGCTTCACATCAAACATCAAAATGAGGAAATCCGGTGATCTCTGTGACTTTATCTGTGGCATGGGTGTTCGTACCAGATGGGGTGATTAGAATATTTTAGAATCAATGGATGTCTAGTGTTTGTACAGAATGGTGTGGAAAAAATCCTCTTGCGAATGGGGGTCTGCAAACTAAAGCACATTGTTGATCAATACACTAGGTAAACAATGACCCATTTATATTATAAATATATATTACATGCTCCCAGAAGCGCTCATTACGTCTCAGTTGTGTCACTGTCACTGTATTACATGTTGAATCACAACAGGAGGGGGATGTGAGGTTACAACTCCCAGTGTGACTTCATATCCCCTCCCATGCCGAGGCATAGTCTTCATCTCCTAAATGCCTCCAGATAAACTGCAGGCTTGCTGAGAAATAGCTCAATCCAATTATCCAACTCCTAATCAATAGGAGGTGTCTCCAACAGCGAGGCTGACATTTATAATAAAACAGCGATATGACTGCATTCTGCAGCTGACAGCTGGCTAAAGCCCTGCTGCCAGTGCTTCATGGTTCCTAAGAGGAACTTGGCCTTGCAAATAGGTTCATTTGGCCTGCCTTAAATGGACAAACTGGCACTTTCAGACCTTTTTCCCATGAACAATGAAGAAAAGTTGGTAAACAGCTCTTGACAGAATGTCTCTATTGGACATCAAGGGAAAGGCAGAGCGCTTCCTGCTCCTACAGAGATCTATCCGCTTGAGCTAGGAGTCTGAATTTGGCGCGACCATCGGAAATGATTATAACGAAACACCAGGATTCCAAACATTCACAAGCAGCCAATGTGTGTTTTTTTATATGTAGATCTAAATAAAAAGTAAAGATAATTTTGGAGTTTGATCTTGTCTGATACAAAACAGGAGTGGAAATTATTAGAGATTGCTATTGTTTTAGTGCTATGGTCTCTCTCTCTCTCTCTCTCTCTCTCTCTCTCTCTCTCTCTCTCTCTCTCTCTCTCTCTCTCTCTCTCTCTCTCTCTCTCTCTCTCTCTCTCTCTCTCTCTCTCTCTCTCTCTCTCTCTCTCTCTCTCTCTCTCTCTCTCTCTCTCTCTCTCTCTCTCTCTCTCTCTCTCTCTCTCTCTCTCTCTCTCTCTCTCTCTCTCTCTCTCTCTCTCTCTCTCTCTCTCTCTCTCTCTCTCTCTCTCTCTCTCTCTCTCTCTCTCTCTCTCTCTCTCTCTCTCTCTCTCTCTCTCTCTCTCTCTCTCTCTCTCTCTCTCTCTCTCTCTCTCTCTCTCTCTCTCTCTCTCTCTCTCTCTCTCTCTCTCTCTCTCTCTCTCTCTCTCTCTCTCTCTCTCTCTCTCTCTCTCTCTCTCTCTCTCTCTCTCTCTCTCTCTCTCTCTCTCTCTCTCTCTCTCTCTCTCTCTCTCTCTCTCTCTCTCTCTCTCTCTCTCTCTCTCTCTCTCTCTCTCTCTCTCTCTCTCTCTCTCTCTCTCTCTCTCTCTCTCTCTCTCTCTCTCTCTCTCTCTCTCTCTCTCTCTCTCTCTCTCTCTCTCTCTCTCTCTCTCTCTCTCTCTCTCTCTCTCTCTCTCTCTCTCTCTCTCTCTCTCTCTCTCTCTCTCTCTCTCTCTCTCTCTCTCTCTCTCTCTCTCTCTCTCTCTCTCTCTCTCTCTCTCTCTCTCTCTCTCTCTCTCTCTCTCTCTCTCTCTCTCTCTCTCTCTCTCTCTCTCTCTCTCTCTCTCTCTCTCTCTCTCTCTCTCTCTCTCTCTCTCTCTCTCTCTCTCTCTCTCTCTCTCTCTCTCTCTCTCTCTCTCTCTCTCTCTCTCTCTCTCTCTCTCTCTCTCTCTCTCTCTCTCTCTCTCTCTCTCTCTCTCTCTCTCTCTCTCTCTCTCTCTCTCTCTCTCTCTCTCTCTCTCTCTCTCTCTCTCTCTCTCTCTCTCTCTCTCTCTCTCTCTCTCTCTCTCTCTCTCTCTCTCTCTCTCTCTCTCTCTCTCTCTCTCTCTCTCTCTCTCTCTCTCTCTCTCTCTCTCTCTCTCTCTCTCTCTCTCTCTCTCTCTCTCTCTCTCTCTCTCTCTCTCTCTCTCTCTCTCTCTCTCTCTCTCTCTCTCTCTCTCTCTCTCTCTCTCTCTCTCTCTCTCTCTCTCTCTCTCTCTCTCTCTCTCTCTCTCTCTCTCTCTCTCTCTCTCTCTCTCTCTCTCTCTCTCTCTCTCTCTCTCTCTCTCTCTCTCTCTCTCTCTCTCTCTCTCTCTCTCTCTCTCTCTCTCTCTCTCTCTCTCTCTCTCTCTCTCTCTCTCTCTCTCTCTCTCTCTCTCTCTCTCTCTCTCTCTCTCTCTCTCTCTCTCTCTCTCTCTCTCTCTCTCTCTCTCTCTCTCTCTCTCTCTCTCTTTTTAAAGCTAATTGTATGTGTGTGTCTGTGTGTCGTCAACCTCCCATATTGCAGTTGTAAAAGCACAGACACTGCTTTCAGTTGTCTGAAAGGAGAGGTTCAGACACCCTGGGGCTAAAGTGACTGCTTCCAGCTCCCAGAGAGGATCTATCTCACTTCCTTTCTCCCCTTCTTTCTTTCTTTCTTTCTTTCTTTCTTTCTTTCTTTCTTTCTTTCTTTCTTTCTTTCTTTCTTTCTTTCTTTCTTTCTTTCTTTCTTTCTTTCTTTCTTTCTTTCTTTCTTTCTGTCTTTCTCATTTCTCTTTTCTACAACCGCTCCATGCCTAGCCAAAGCAGAAATACAAATTTAATCTATTCCCCAGATTCCCTTATTCCCCCTTAACCCCAATCATCCTCTTTTAAATTCACCCCAATGGATCTAGTCACAATAATGACACTTTTCAGGTCTGATCCTTACAGCCTGTTGTGAGAGGCAGAATGAGGTGTTTTTGACCAGTCTGCCTTTCTCCACTGGGAACCTGTTTGTGAAAACAGACAGTTGGCCTCTCTCCTTTTTCAAGGCACTGAACAAGAATACAAATCAGCATGTACTCACCCATTATATTGATTTGATGCCTTTTCAGGAATAGTGATAACTTAGGCTTAGATGAGCGGTTTGCTGCTTTTGTTTTATGCCAGCAAAGATGTGGAATGGACGTGTTTAATTCTGATGTAATCCCAAGTAATGCAGATTACAGGATACCCCTGTGGAACACAAAGATATTTTTAAGAATTGTGGCATCTGATGTAGCTGAGACAATACAAAATCTATTTTGATATAAATAGGTATAAAGCCATCATGGTGTAATATCATGTTTAGAGGCTTCAGGCATCAAACTTTTACTCTGGTCTGTTCAGTTTCACAAAACAAAAACAACTACTGCAAAGGCCAAATTTTTTACAATAAATCAATGTCTTTTTATGCAATGTAGATGTAGCCCTTATGAATATACATTAATTGGCCGAATGGTTGTGGACACTTCACCATCACTCCTGTATGTGCTTGATGAAAATCGTATTCCAGATTTCTTTGCTGTATTCATAATAGTTATTCTTCTGGGAAGGCTTTCCACTAGACTTTAATGCTTTAGAATCTGCTCAGGGCTATTGAGTCTTTGCAACTAGGGGCTGATCCTGGATCAAAGTGTTTGAAATTCTTGTTAATATGTTTTCAGTCTGCAGTGAATGCCAGGTTTGGGTCTGTTTTCTCTATGGTTGATTATATTTACATTTATATTTACAGTGTATAGCAGACACTTTTATCCAGAGCAGTGTACAAAAGTGCTTTGAGTCTCTATCAATGAATAAATCAACACTGGCTCACTAGTTTGCAGACTTAGTTTGCCATCAATCTAAACTCAGTTGAAAGAAATTATAGCACACTTATAAAACATAAAGAAATAAAACAAACAGGGAAAGGACATGCTAGTATATTCTTGCCATGTCTTTATTTTGTGCATGTGGTCATTTTTATGCTGAAAAATGTAGCTAGGTTTCATAGTTACAGTACAGGGAAGTTTTGATGCTACAGCTTACATTCTCTACAAATGTGTGCTTCCAACTTTGTTGCAACAGATTGGGGAAGAACCACATATGGTGTGAGTGCCAATGTTCTTATATACTCCATAAATATCATATAGTGTATATCACTACTATAGACATGCTGCATGATATATCTGTTAGAAAGGATTCCTATTTAGTTGTAATTCCATGCTTCACCACTAGAGGCAGATATACAGCTTACTAAGCAATGACAAGCTATCTGTGACATCACAGTACACCGTCCTCCACCAAGAGTATAAAAGACCAGAACACGGAGCTGCAGCAAGCATTCTGCATCACGCAACCTACTGAACAGCAGCTAGCAGAAGAGAGCAAGAATCACCTCATATGCAATCAATTCTATAATCAGTAAAGTAAAGTGTTCTGAATCCTGTATCGTGTTTTTACTGACGCTGGGGCGAGTACAATCCACTGATCAGCGCATACCAGTTAGTGAGAATCCTTATATGGTCCTTCGAGTAAGATAAGAAAACCCCTCTAACATTGGTCCTTCGAGCTAGACAGGAAAACTTCCTAACATTTGGTCCTTCGAACCGGATAAGCGTGCTTACCACAGAAGAAGGATGTCAGAACAACCCTCCGGCGAAGTTTTCGCGCCACGACGCAGAACTCGGCCCCCATCCCATCTTAGAGACTATGAGGTGAAATACTTTGCACAGCGCTCACACGAACAAGAGGAGGAAGCATGGCGAAACACAACGAGAGATGAATCTCGTGTTTTAACCCCAGATGATAGTGATTCTCCTCCCTCTAGTTCATATGCTGATGACATCGACACAATTACGGGAGCTACTAGCGCTCACCATTCGGATGTTAACACACAGCTATTTGAAAGTGATGAAGAGGAAGAGCCTTCTTCACATGAGGAAGAGGCTGCCCTTTCACCCGTTAGACATAAGTCAAAGAGAAAGAGCCAATCAAAGAGTCATGACATGGAGAAGATAGTTAGGCAACTGTATGAAAATCAAGTGGCCTTTCAGGAGGAACTCCGAGAACTTAAGGTCCTTGTCAAGGACATACGGAATCTATCCGTAAATCCGCAGGCAGCTCAGCTAGTTCCTCGACCACAGCGGGTCATAGAGACTCCAGTCCCTTTGCCCAGAACTATCTTTAAATCACCCAAGGCAGTGGTGCCAGAGCCTTATACTCCACAAGCTAGTCCCGCAGATCCCAAGTGCCCCTAGTAAAAGTCCCTTAAAGTCAGAAGTAGATACATATGCCCATCTACATAATCCACAATATCCTCCCTTGACGGGGCGGCTTCAGAGTGCCACATCTCTGGACACGCCTTATAGGGGCCCGCACCCAACAATTCCAGATTTCACCAGTCCTGACCCCAGAGAATTCACTCATATAAAGTTAGCCCTTGATAATATCCTCCCTCCAGATGCAAATGAACTCTTTAAGTATCAGATTCTCTTAGGACACCTCAAATTTAAAGAGGCTCGCCTAATTGCAGACTCATTTCTGAATTCCCCTCAGCCATACACAGACACTATGACTATGCTTAATAGCCAATTCGGACTACCTTTCCAGTTAGCCCTAGCTAAGATAGCAGAAGTCATGGATGCCCCTAATGTACAGACAGGAGATACGACTAGTTTCAAACTGTTTGCCCTCGAAATTCAGGCCCTCGTTGGTCTCCTGAACTCATTAGGTCCAAAGGAGAAAGCGAACTAAGTTGCGCCTCACATGCAGCCCGCTTACTCACTAAGTTACCCCCGGACATGCGCGCCACATTTAAACGACACCTGCCCCATCAAGATTCCTACACTCTACCGGATCTGGCAGAGTGGCTCAGGATAGAATCCCGGTGTCAAGACTCTGCAATCGAATCAGGAAAGATCAGATAAGTAGGATGGAGCGGCCCAAACCAGGCCCAGTGGCGAAGCATAAACACGCTTCTGTCCTGCATGGAGCCGACAGACCCCCAGAAACGAACACTCGAGTGCCAACGCCTCGCATCAGTCCAAGCCAGCACGGGGATCTGAACAGAGCAGACCTCTGTGCCCATATTGTAACAGTGCCGAACATTATTTAAGCCAGTGTACCACTTTCCAGGCATTTAGTACAGAGCAGATGATCAAATGGATCAAAGACAACAAGCGTTGTTGGAAATGTGGCGATCACACTTAGCCAAAGACTGTACCTTAAAGAAGCCCTGTCGTTTATGCAGTGGGAAACATCTTCAAATCCTTCATGAGGTGAACAGCCAACCTCAAAAGGAGAGTACCTGTTTAGTGAGTTCCACGAACAAAACCCTGTATCTAGACAGGCCACAAGGTTCCAAGCGCGTCCTGCTGAAAGTGATTCCTGTTGTATTACAACACAACAATCGAGCCCTGAACACTTATGCAGTACTCGATGATGGATCCGAAAGGACTATGTTACTCCCAGCTGCAGTTAAGAAACTAGGGTTACAAGGACAGAAGGAAGATCTAATATTAAGAACTATTCGACAAGATATGAGGAAACTAAATGGAGCAGCAGTTTCCTTTAGAATACGTTCTATATCAAAGCCCCAAAAGAGTTATTGGATCCAGAATGCCTTTACCTCTGAGCACTTAGGTTTAGCTGAACATTCGTATCCCATTGCAACACTCCAGCAGAGATACCAACATCTAAAGGACATTCCTTTACAGCCCATAGATAAAGTACAACCCCTCCTTTTGATAGGAGCAGACCATCCCACCTTATAACACCTGTTGAGCCTATACGCCTAGGGCCCCAGGAGGTCCGCAGCTATTAGAACTAGATTAGGCTGGACACTACAAGGTCCAACGCGCTTTCTGCAGCAGCAGATACAGCCTCAACAATGCTTACATATCTCTATCACTCCCCAAATGGAAGAACTTTCCCGAAATGTAGAGAGACTCTGGCAAAGCGATACCATTCCCCACAGAAATGAGAAATTAGTCACACGATCAAAGCAGGATCAAATGGCAATAGATTTATTACAAACTAGAACAACTAGAGTGATGGTAGATGGAGTGAATCGTTATGCAACCCCCCTTTTAAGGAAAGCTAATATGCCGCAATTCTGTACAACTAAGGACTCCGTTATGCCCAATTTAAGAAGTATAGAGCGACGGTTGGCAAAGGATCCTGAAAAGGCAGTAGCATATAACGAAGAGATTAAGAAACTAGAGAAGTGCGGCTATGTAGTCAAACTCACACCTGACTCTGTAAACACCGGAGAAGAGTCATGGTTTATTCCACATCATATGGTACAACATAATGGAAAGAATAGAGTAGTGTTCAACTGTTCTTTTGAACATGTAGGCCAGAATCTGAATAATTACCTCCTTGCTGGACCTACACTTAGCCCTTCCCTCTTAGGAGTGCTGTTGCGCTTTAGGGAACATTCTGTAGCAATAAGTGGCGATATTAAGGGTATGTTTCATCAGGTCCGCCTACTGCCTGAGGACAAATCACTCCTTCGCTTTGTATGGCGTGACCTTCAAACCAATAACCTTCCCAGCATTTATGAGTGGCAAGTACTACCTTTGGCACAACTTGTAGCCCCTGTTGTGCCATCTATGCTTTGCAACGCCATGTTCTCGATAACACTCAACCTAACGATATTCTCCGATCGACAGTAGAAAGGAATTTTTATGTAGACAATTGCCTTAAAAGCTTAATGACCGCAGATGATGCCAAGCAAGTAGTGGATGGGTTATGTGGCCTTCTTGCCAATGGTGGATTTGAGATTAGACAATGGGCCTGTAATATCCCAAGAGTCGTTAATCATCTCCCCAAAGAGGCCCGTTCAGATAGCATTGAGCTTTGGTTATCACATGACAAGACCGATCCCCATGAATCCACTCTTGGACTGAGATGGAATTATAACTTAGATATACTCGGTTACAAACACCGCCCAACACCTAAAACCACACCCACTATGCGACACATCTATAGGATAGTAGCAAGACAGTACGACCCCTTGGGATTCATCCTTCCATTCACCACCAGCAAAATTCTAATTCAGCAGTTGTGGAACAAACAGAGGGGTTGGGATGATCCCATGTTGCCCACAGACTTGGTGAAAGCCTGGTGTGAATGGGAGAATGAACTACCCATTCTTTCTCAGGTCACACTTCCCCGATGTTATGTTACACCAGATATGGATAGGCCCAATACCACAAAACAAATTCATATCTTCTGTGATGCTTCAGAGCAAGCATACGGTGCCGTAGCATACCTGAGAACTGAAGATCAAGAAGGTAGAATACAGCTTGCTTTTCTGATTGGCAGATCCAAAATTGCCCCTAAACGTAAACAAACCATTCCTAGACTAGAGCTATGTGCAGCCCTAATCGGTGCCCAACTATCGAAGCTGCTTGAAAATGAACTCACTCTTAAGATCAGCCGAGTGATCTTATGGTCAGATTCAACTACAGTTCTTTCATGGCTAAGATCTGAATCTTGCAGTTTTAAAGTTTTGTAGGCACTAGAATAGCAGAAATCCAAGATCTAACTGAGTCACATGATTGGCGATATGTAGATACAGCCAGAAACCCAGCCGATGATCTAACAAAGGGCGTAGCTTAGTAGAACTTGTTACACCTAACAGGTGGAGTTTAGGTCCACCCTTTTTACTTAAAGCAGAATCAGAGTGGCCAACCCTGCCACCTCTTAAGACCCCTGAAGATAAAGTGGAAAGGAGAGCTAGTATATTCTGTGGTGTCACCCAAACATTAAAGCCCTTAGACCCTAGTAAGTACCACTCTTGGAAAGATCTTGTTGAAGCCATAGTTCAACAACATCCAAGTGACTTAGATCAATCTAGTATACCTACAGCTAAGGACTATGTGACAGCAGAACATCTCCTCTTCCGCAATATTCAACAAGATAGTTTCCCAGAAGAATACGAGCAACTAAGCTCTGGTAAGCCCGTATCCCCTACAAGTAGATTACTCACTTTAGCCCCAGAATTCGATAAAGCCAGTCAGCTTATACGGGTAGGAGGACGCCACGTCGTGCTGAAGGCTTAGAACTCCAAACAGTTCATCCTATTGTCCTAGACCCTCATCATCAAGCCACCAAATTACTCATTCAAGACTATGATAGTAAGCTATGTCACCCAGGACCAGAACGAGTATTTGCTGAAATGAGGAGAAGTGTCTGGATACTAAGAGGTCGTGAAGCAATTCGAAAATCACAACATAACTGTATGGAGTGTCGTAAGTGGAAGGCTAAACCTGAGAACCCTAAGATGGCTGATCTTCCTCCAGCACGCTTGAGACTTCATAAACCACCCTTTTATAGTACTGGTATGGATTGTTTTGGACCTTTCCAAACCAAAATAGGCAGGCGTTTAGAGAAAAGATGGGGAATAATCTTTAAGTGTCTTACAACTCGATGTGTACACATTGAGCTTCTCACAGCTATAGACACAGATTCTTTCCTCATGGCTCTGAGGAGATTTATAGCACGTAGAGGCACCCCCTCAGAACTGATATCTGACCAAGGCACTAACTTCCAGGGTGGACAGAGAGTTAAAAGATGCTTTAAAGAATTGCAGCCAAGAACTTCAACGGCATCTTGCCAAACAGAAGATCGAATTCCGATTTAACCCACCTAATGCCCCTCACTTTGGTGGCAGCTGGGAAAGGGAGATCCGATCTCTTAAAAATGCCCTCCGTACAGTAGTAGGTGCACAAACAGTTACAGAAGAAGTTCTTCAAACAGTACTTATTGAAATAGAAGGAATCCTTAATAGCAAACCTTTAGGTTATGTCTCCTCCAATGTAGCAGATTTAGACCCAATCACCCCAAATCTTCTGCTCATGGGGCGGCTAGACAGCTCTTTACCTCAAGTGATATACCCTGCCGATGAACTCATAGGACGACGTAGATGGAGACAAAGTCAAGTTCTCACTGATCACTTTTGGTCAAGCTTCGTGAGACACTACTTACCCAATCTCCAGCTACGCCACAAATGGTATGGAGAAACTAAAACTCTGACAGTTGGGTCTGTCGTCATTGTATTGTATTGTATTGTATTGTATTGTATTGTATTGTATTGTATTGTATTGTATTGTATTGTATTGTATTGTATTGTATTGTATTGTATTGTATTGTATTGTATTGTATTGTATTGTATTGTATTGTATTGTATTGTATTGTATTGTATTGTATTGTATTGTATTGTATTGTATTGTATTGTATTGTATTGTATTGTATTGTATTGTATTGTATTGTATTGTATTGTATTGTATTGTATTGTATTGTATTGTATTGTATTGTATTGTATTGTATTGTATTGTATTGTATTGTATTGTATTGTATTGTATTGTATTGTATTGTATTGTATTGTATTGTATTGTATTGTATTGTATTGTATTGTATTGTATTGTATTGTATTGTATTGTATTGTATTGTATTGTATTGTATTGTATTGTATTGTATTGTATTGTATTGTATTGTATTGTATTGTATTGTATTGTATTGTATTGTATTGTATTGTATTGTATTGTATTGTATTGTATTGTATTGTATTGTATTGTATTGTATTGTATTGTATTGTATTGTATTGTATTGTATTGTATTGTATTGTATTGTATTGTATTGTATTGTATTGTATTGTATTGTATTGTATTGTATTGTATTGTATTGTATTGTATTGTATTGTATTGTATTGTATTGTATTGTATTGTATTGTATTGTATTGTATTGTATTGTATTGTATTGTATTGTAAGTTTTAACAATTATGCTGACCTAATGGATCCTTTTTTTCAGTCCAATTATTCTTCCTTATATAAATAATGAAGACACACAGTAAGAAGCATGCAAACACACTCTCTGTTTTAAATTAGTATTATTTCAAGCATTTTGTAAAGTACCAGAAAACAAATGCCTAATCGTGTACCTTAACAGTGACAATGACATCTGCTTGTATTGTTGAAAATTGTATTAGTGTTAATTTTGTGATTTCACTTACATTTTAGGGGCCATATTTGATGAGTCTGCCAAAAAGGATGATGAGGTGTTCCGCATGGCTGTGGCTGACCTCAACCTCAACAACGAGATCCTTGAGACAGAGAAGATCACCTTCTCAGTGGAGTTTGTGGATGGGAACAACCCTTTCAGGCAGTTCAAGAAGGTAGGTTTCAATCCAGATACACTTTCCTTTGGTTGATTTGAACTGAACTACTGAACAAAGGCATTTAGGTAGTTGCTAGAAAACTGCAGCAGTAAGTGAAATGAGGTGTAACAACATAAACAGTGTTTGTACTGCAAAAACTTGCAAGTAGATACAGGCAGTGTAGCCACTATTTTTAGCTGTGTTTATTTCAACTTGGTTTCAATTAGGTTATTTTAATTTGCTAATTTATTTTTATTTTTTTATCAGTGGCCTGTGACAGCTTTCCTTTGCACTCACCCCAGTACGCTGTGATTTTACATAGATGCACCTTGTTTTGTCCTTTTCAAGGAGCTGCCAGCAGGCTCTCTGTTTGTCTATAGTAAAGGTCAACAGTATTGAAGGATGGCTGATAGATTAACAAGCCTGGTTCCATTCAGAGCTACAAAATTCTCTTTTACAAAGATGGAAAACTACATGAATACAGAAATTGAATACAGCTACAGTACCAGTTACTAGAGCATAATCCAGCACAATTATTAAATGTATTTATTTTATGATGAAGATACCATTGTCTTGACATGATCATGTCTTGGCATTCAAAAATCCAGATAATTTTTAGTGTGGGGAAAAACTCTATTAAACTGTATATTAAAAAGAAAATAATTCAATAAAATAAGACGATCCATAACAATTCCTTGCAATCTCATTGCAAATGCCTCTCATATAAGATAACCTAAGCCTAACCATTTCCTGTCCACCGATAAAACACCCAAGCATTCTCATCAAAATATTGATTGAAATGACTACTTGCTACAGCTGATGATTCTTCTTTTAATAATTTTAAATATTTTTTTCTTTATTGGCATTGTCAATTGAGTACTGTCATTATTAATTAAATCAGTCTGTGTGAAAATAATCCCTATTGCCTCCTTTACAAGGTCTAAACGATCTTATTTCATGCCTGATGCTGTGGATGTGGGAGAGAAGTATATTTCCAAATTTTCTTTTGGTGACTCCATAGATATTGCATTGTGCAAGGATGTTTGCTAATCAAATTTATGAATCACAGCTCCAACATTGGAATTTTTTTATATAATTTCCAGTCTGTGTGCTAAAAAGACAATAAAAAAGGCCTCTTGAATTTAGAAAGGTTGTTATAATGTCATGCTATACTATTGAATTGGGTCTTTATAAAACTTGTACAAGTGGTTTGGTCTTGTAAATTATACTGGTAAATTAGTAGTAGTAGTAACAAGTCCAGAAGATGCAGAACCGCTTGCATGTTCCAATTATTATACATTTTGATGACATCCTCCCCCAACCACCAACAGACACAAATGCACACCCAAACACACACACACACACACATGCACGCACGCATGCACGCACGCACGCACGCACGCACGCACGCACACACACACACACACACACACACACACTGCCATTTAGATGTTAAAAGGCCAGACAGGTCAGATATGCAGATTTGTAATATGAGCCATGTGATCTGTAACAGCGAGATTCTAACCCATAACTGGAACACTGGAAACTGAATGGACCTAGTCACCCAAAAAGCCAATTTCTGGTGTGCTAAATATTTCAGAGGCAGACAACGATGGGCTCTAAATATTTGTTTTCATTTTATTTGAGTCTAGTTGAAGTGCTCAAACTCATGAGATAAAGGTGAAGTAGCAGGTAAACAATGACCCATTTATATTATAAATATATATTACATGCTCCCAGAAGCGCTCATTACGTCTCAGTTGTGTCACTGTCACTGTATTACATGTTGAATCACAACAGGAGGGGGATGTGAGGTTACAACTCCCCAGTGTGACTTCATATCCCCTCCCATGCCGAGGCATAGTCTTCATCTCCTAAATGCCTCCAGATAAACTGCAGGCTTGCTGAGAAATAGCTCCAATCCAATTATCCAACTCCTAATCAATAGGGGAGGTGTCTCCAACAGCGAGGCTGACATTTATAATAAAACAGCGATATGACTGCATTCTGCAGCTGACAGCTGGCTAAAGCCCTGCTGCCAGTGCTTCATGGTTCCTAAGAGGAACTTGGCCTTGCAAATAGGTTCATTTGGCCTGCCTTAAATGGACAAACTGGCACTTTCAGACCTTTTTCCACATGAACAATGAAGAAAAGTTGGTAAACAGCTCTTGACAGAATGTCTCTATTGGACATCAAGGGAAAGGCAGAGCGCTTCCTGCTCCTACAGAGATCTATCCGCTTGAGCTAGGAGTCTGAATTTGGCGCGACCATCGGAAATGATTATAACGAAACACCAGGATTCCAAACATTCACAAGCAGCCAATGTGTGTTTTTTTATATGTAGATCTAAATAAAAAAGTAAAGATAATTTTGGAGTTTGATCTTGTCTGATACAAAACAGGAGTGGAAATTATTAGAGATTGCTATTGTTTTAGTGCTATGGTAGTAAATGTAGCTATATGAATAACTGCCAGGTTTATTAAACCCTGAAAAAGATGTCCACCTTAGAACAAACCCTTGTTTATTAACAAATTTAGCTGAAGAAAAAAATGTTTGCCATTAAAAGAGGAATATTTTTGACAACCTTACAACAGACATTAAATGCAATAATGAAATGAATACAAACAATGTAGCCACCCACTAGAAAGCTTCTTGTAATTAAGTTTTATAGGCTCTATAGTGGATAGTATATGGCAGTTTCCTCTCTTGCCAAAAAGCTGTCCTTCAGTGACTGTTTTTAGCAGCAAAAATAAACGTATATCTGACAGCACCATGAAGCAGGTCAGGACAATACAAAAGTGCAAATATCCATTTTCATTTTTGTTGTTAATATTTATTAATCTTTTGTAATACTATTTACTTCATTGTTTTTCTCTCTCTCTCTCTTTTTTAAAGCTAATTGTATGTGTGTGTCTGTGTGTCGTCAACCTCCCATATTGCAGTTGTAAAAGCACAGACACTGCTTTCAGTTGTCTGAAAGGAGAGGTTCAGACACCCTGGGGCTAAAGTGACTGCTTCCAGCTCCCAGAGAGGATCTATCTCACTTCCTTTCTCCCCCCTTCTTTCTTTCTTTCTTTCTTTCTTTCTTTCTTTCTTTCTTTCTTTCTTTCTTTCTTTCTTTCTTTCTTTCTTTCTTTCTTTCTTTCTTTCTTTCTTTCTTTCTTTCTTTCTTTCTGTCTTTCTCATTTCTCTTTTCTACAACCGCTCCATGCCTAGCCAAAGCAGAAATACAAATTTAATCTATTCCCCAGATTCCCTTATTCCCCCTTAACCCCAATCATCCTCTTTTAAATTCACCCCAATGGATCTAGTCACAATAATGACACTTTTCAGGTCTGATCCTTACAGCCTGTTGTGAGAGGCAGAATGAGGTGTTTTTGACCAGTCTGCCTTTCTCCACTGGGAACCTGTTTGTGAAAACAGACAGTTGGCCTCTCTCCTTTTTCAAGGCACTGAACAAGAATACAAATCAGCATGTACTCACCCATTATATTGATTTGATGCCTTTTCAGGAATAGTGATAACTTAGGCTTAGATGAGCGGTTTGCTGCTTTTGTTTTATGCCAGCAAAGATGTGGAATGGACGTGTTTAATTCTGATGTAATCCCAAGTAATGCAGATTACAGGATACCCCTGTGGAACACAAAGATATTTTTAAGAATTGTGGCATCTGATGTAGCTGAGACAATACAAAAATCTATTTTGATATAAATAGGTATAAAGCCATCATGGTGTAATATCATGTTTAGAGGCTTCAGGCATCAAACTTTTACTCTGGTCTGTTCAGTTTCACAAAACAAAAACAACTACTGCAAAGGCCAAATTTTTTACAATAAATCAATGTCTTTTTATGCAATGTAGATGTAGCCCTTATGAATATACATTAATTGGCCGAATGGTTGTGGACACTTCACCATCACTCCTGTATGTGCTTGATGAAAATCGTATTCCAGATTTCTTTGCTGTATTCATAATAGTTATTCTTCTGGGAAGGCTTTCCACTAGACTTTAATGCTTTAGAATCTGCTCAGGGCTATTGAGTCTTTGCAACTAGGGGCTGATCCTGGATCAAAGTGTTTGAAATTCTTGTTAATATTTTTTTCAGTCTGCAGTGAATGCCAGGTTTGGGTCTGTTTTTCTCTATGGTTGATTATATTTACATTTATATTTACAGTGTATAGCAGACACTTTTATCCAGAGCAGTGTACAAAAGTGCTTTGAGTCTCTATCAATGAATAAATCAACACTGGCTCACTAGTTTGCAGACTTAGTTTGCCATCAATCTAAACTCAGTTGAAAGAAATTATAGCACACTTATAAAACATAAAGAAATAAAACAAACAGGGAAAGGACATGCTAGTATATTCTTGCCATGTCTTTATTTTGTGCATGTGGTCATTTTTATGCTGAAAAATGTAGCTAGGTTTCATAGTTACAGTACAGGGAAGTTTTGATGCTACAGCTTACATTCTCTACAAATGTGTGCTTCCAACTTTGTTGCAACAGATTGGGGAAGAACCACATATGGTGTGAGTGCCAATGTTCTTATATACTCCATAAATATCATATAGTGTATATCACTACTATAGACATGCTGCATGATATATCTGTTAGAAAGGATTCCTATTTAGTTGTAATTCCATGCTTCACCACTAGAGGCAGATATACAGCTTACTAAGCAATGACAAGCTATCTGTGACATCACAGTACACCGTCCTCCACCAAGAGTATAAAAGACCAGAACACGGAGCTGCAGCAAGCATTCTGCATCACGCAACCTACTGAACAGCAGCTAGCAGAAGAGAGCAAGAATCACCTCATATGCAATCAATTCTATAATCAGTAAAGTAAAGTGTTCTGAATCCTGTATCGTGTTTTTACTGACGCGCTGGGGCGAGTACAATCCACTGATCAGCGCATACCAGTTAGTGAGAATCCTTATATGGTCCTTCGAGTAAGATAAGAAAACCCTCTAACATTGGTCCTTCGAGCTAGACAGGAAAACTTCCTAACATTTGGTCCTTCGAACCGGATAAGCGTGCTTACCACAGAAGAAGGATGTCAGAACAACCCTCCGGCGAGTTTTCGCGCCCACGACGCAGAACTCAGCCCCATCCCATCTTAGAGACTATGAGGTGAAATACTTTGCACAGCGCTCACACGAACAAGAGGAGGAAACGCAGCGAAACACAACGAGAGATGAATCTCGTGTTTTAACCCCAGATGATAGTGATTCTCCTCCCTCTAGTTCATATGCTGATGACATCGACACAATTACGGGAGCTACTAGCGCTCACCATTCGGATGTTAACACACAGCTATTTGAAAGTGATGAAGAGGAAGAGCCTTCTTCACATGAGGAAGAGGCTGCCCTTTCACCCGTTAGACATAAGTCAAAGAGAAAGAGCCAATCAAAGAGTCATGACATGGAGAAGATAGTTAGGCAACTGTATGAAAATCAAGTGGCCTTTCAGGAGGAACTCCGAGAACTTAAGGTCCTTGTCAAGGACATACGGAATCTATCCGTAAATCCGCAGGCAGCTCAGCTAGTTCCTCGACCACAGCGGGTCATAGAGACTCCAGTCCCTTTGCCCAGAACTATCTTTAAATCACCCAAGGCAGTGGTGCCAGAGCCTTATACTCCACAAGCTAGTCCCCGCAGATCCCAAGTGCCCCCTAGTAAAAGTCCCTTAAAGTCAGAAGTAGATACATATGCCCATCTACATAATCCACAATATCCTCCCTTGACGGGGCGGCTTCAGAGTGCCACATCTCTGGACACGCCTTATAGGGGCCCGCACCCAACAATTCCAGATTTCACCAGTCCTGACCCCAGAGAATTCACTCATATAAAGTTAGCCCTTGATAATATCCTCCCTCCAGATGCAAATGAACTCTTTAAGTATCAGATTCTCTTAGGACACCTCAAATTTAAAGAGGCTCGCCTAATTGCAGACTCATTTCTGAATTCCCCTCAGCCATACACAGACACTATGACTATGCTTAATAGCCAATTCGGACTACCTTTCCAGTTAGCCCTAGCTAAGATAGCAGAAGTCATGGATGCCCCTAATGTACAGACAGGAGATACGACTAGTTTCAAAATGTTTGCCCTCGAAATTCAGGCCCTCGTTGGTCTCCTGAACTCATTAGGTCCAAAGGGAGAAAGCGAACTAAGTTGCGCCTCACATGCAGCCCGCTTACTCACTAAGTTACCCCCGGACATGCGCGCCACATTTAAACGACACCTGCCCCATCAAGATTCCTACACTCTACCGGATCTGGCAGAGTGGCTCAGGATAGAATCCCGGTGTCAAGACTCTGCGCAATCGAATCAGGGAAAGGATCAGATAAGTAGGATGGAGCGGCCCAAACCAGGCCCAGTGGCGAAGCATAAACACGCTTCTGTCCTGCATGGAGCCGACAGACCCCAGAACGAACACTGAGTGCCAACGCCTCGCATCAGTCCAAGCCAGCACGGGGATCTGAACAGAGCAGACCTCTGTGCCCATATTGTAACAGTGCCGAACATTATTTAAGCCAGTGTACCACTTTCCAGGCATTTAGTACAGAGCAGATGATCAAATGGATCAAAGACAACAAGCGTTGTTGGAAATGTGGGCGATCACACTTAGCCAAAGACTGTACCTTAAAGAAGCCCTGTCGTTTATGCAGTGGGAAACATCTTCAAATCCTTCATGAGGTGAACAGCCAACCTCAAAAGGAGAGTACCTGTTTAGTGAGTTCCACGAACAAAACCCTGTATCTAGACAGGCCACAAGGTTCCAAGCGCGTCCTGCTGAAAGTGATTCCTGTTGTATTACAACACAACAATCGAGCCCTGAACACTTATGCAGTACTCGATGATGGATCCGAAAGGACTATGTTACTCCCAGCTGCAGTTAAGAAACTAGGGTTACAAGGACAGAAGGAAGATCTAATATTAAGAACTATTCGACAAGATATGAGGAAACTAAATGGAGCAGCAGTTTCCTTTAGAATACGTTCTATATCAAAGCCCCAAAAGAGTTATTGGATCCAGAATGCCTTTACCTCTGAGCACTTAGGTTTAGCTGAACATTCGTATCCCATTGCAACACTCCAGCAGAGATACCAACATCTAAAGGACATTCCTTTACAGCCCATAGATAAAGTACAACCCCTCCTTTTGATAGGAGCAGACCATCCCCACCTTATAACACCTGTTGAGCCTATACGCCTAGGGCCCCCAGGAGGTCCAGCAGCTATTAGAACTAGATTAGGCTGGACACTTCAAGGTCCAACGCGCTTTCTGCAGCAGCAGATACAGCCTCAACAATGCTTACATATCTCTATCACTCCCCAAATGGAAGAACTTTCCCGAAATGTAGAGAGACTCTGGCAAAGCGATACCATTCCCCACAGAAATGAGAAATTAGTCACACGATCAAAGCAGGATCAAATGGCAATAGATTTATTACAAACTAGAACAACTAGAGTGATGGTAGATGGAGTGAATCGTTATGCAACCCCCCTTTTAAGGAAAGCTAATATGCCGCAATTCTGTACAACTAAGGACTCCGTTATGCCCAATTTAAGAAGTATAGAGCGACGGTTGGCAAAGGATCCTGAAAAGGCAGTAGCATATAACGAAGAGATTAAGAAACTAGAGAAGTGCGGCTATGTAGTCAAACTCACACCTGACTCTGTAAACACCGGAGAAGAGTCATGGTTTATTCCACATCATATGGTACAACATAATGGAAAGAATAGAGTAGTGTTCAACTGTTCTTTTGAACATGTAGGCCAGAATCTGAATAATTACCTCCTTGCTGGACCTACACTTAGCCCTTCCCTCTTAGGAGTGCTGTTGCGCTTTAGGGAACATTCTGTAGCAATAAGTGGCGATATTAAGGGTATGTTTCATCAGGTCCGCCTACTGCCTGAGGACAAATCACTCCTTCGCTTTGTATGGCGTGACCTTCAAACCAATAACCTTCCCAGCATTTATGAGTGGCAAGTACTACCTTTGGCACAACTTGTAGCCCCTGTTGTGCCATCTATGCTTTGCAACGCCATGTTCTCGATAACACTCAACCTAACGATATTCTCCGATCGACAGTAGAAAGGAATTTTTATGTAGACAATTGTCTTAAAAGCTTAATGACCGCAGATGATGCCAAGCAAGTAGTGGATGGGTTATGTGGCCTTCTTGCCAATGGTGGATTTGAGATTAGACAATGGGCCTGTAATATCCCAAGAGTCGTTAATCATCTCCCCAAAGAGGCCCGTTCAGATAGCATTGAGCTTTGGTTATCACATGACAAGACCGATCCCCATGAATCCACTCTTGGACTGAGATGGAATTATAACTTAGATATACTCGGTTACAAACACCGCCCAACACCTAAAACCACACCCACTATGCGACACATCTATAGGATAGTAGCAAGACAGTACGACCCTTGGGATTCATCCTTCCATTCACCACCGCCAAAATTCTAATTCAGCAGTTGTGGAACAAACAGAGGGGTTGGGATGATCCCATGTTGCCCACAGACTTGGTGAAAGCCTGGTGTGAATGGGAGAATGAACTACCCATTCTTTCTCAGGTCACACTTCCCGATGTTATGTTACACCAGATATGGATAGGCCCAATACCACAAAACAAATTCATATCTTCTGTGATGCTTCAGAGCAAGCATACGGTGCCGTAGCATACCTGAGAACTGAAGATCAAGAAGGTAGAATACAGCTTGCTTTTCTGATTGGCAGATCCAAAATTGCCCCTAAACGTAAACAAACCA
Organism: Silurus meridionalis; assembly: GCF_014805685.1. Classification (NCBI taxonomy): domain Eukaryota; kingdom Metazoa; phylum Chordata; class Actinopteri; order Siluriformes; family Siluridae; genus Silurus; species Silurus meridionalis. The sequence continues at coordinate 14,806,061 of NC_060900.1, forward strand.
TTCCTAGACTAGAGCTATGTGCAGCCCTAATCGGTGCCCAACTATCGAAGCTGCTTGAAAATGAACTCACTCTTAAGATCAGCCGAGTGATCTTATGGTCAGATTCAACTACAGTTCTTTCATGGCTAAGATCTGAATCTTGCAGTTTTAAAGTTTTGTAGGCACTAGAATAGCAGAAATCCAAGATCTAACTGAGTCACATGATTGGCGATATGTAGATACAGCCAGAAACCCAGCCGATGATCTAACAAAGGGCGTAGCTTAGTAGAACTTGTTACACCTAACAGGTGGAGTTTAGGTCCACCCTTTTTACTTAAAGCAGAATCAGAGTGGCCAACCCTGCCACCTCTTAAGACCCCTGAAGATAAAGTGGAAAGGAGAGCTAGTATATTCTGTGGTGTCACCCAAACATTAAAGCCCTTAGACCCTAGTAAGTACCACTCTTGGAAAGATCTTGTTGAAGCCATAGTTCAACAACATCCAAGTGACTTAGATCAATCTAGTATACCTACAGCTAAGGACTATGTGACAGCAGAACATCTCCTCTTCCGCAATATTCAACAAGATAGTTTCCCAGAAGAATACGAGCAACTAAGCTCTGGTAAGCCCGTATCCCCTACAAGTAGATTACTCACTTTAGCCCCAGAATTCGATAAAGCCAGTCAGCTTATACGGGTAGGAGGACGCCACGTCGTGCTGAAGGCTTAGAACTCCAAACAGTTCATCCTATTGTCCTAGACCCTCATCATCAAGCCACCAAATTACTCATTCAAGACTATGATAGTAAGCTATGTCACCCAGGACCAGAACGAGTATTTGCTGAAATGAGGAGAAGTGTCTGGATACTAAGAGGTCGTGAAGCAATTCGAAAATCACAACATAACTGTATGGAGTGTCGTAAGTGGAAGGCTAAACCTGAGAACCCTAAGATGGCTGATCTTCCTCCAGCACGCTTGAGACTTCATAAACCACCCTTTTATAGTACTGGTATGGATTGTTTTGGACCTTTCCAAACCAAAATAGGCAGGCGTTTAGAGAAAAGATGGGGAATAATCTTTAAGTGTCTTACAACTCGATGTGTACACATTGAGCTTCTCACAGCTATAGACACAGATTCTTTCCTCATGGCTCTGAGGAGATTTATAGCACGTAGAGGCACCCCCTCAGAACTGATATCTGACCAAGGCACTAACTTCCAGGGTGGACAGAGAGTTAAAAGATGCTTTAAAGAATTGCAGCCAAGAACTTCAACGGCATCTTGCCAAACAGAAGATCGAATTCCGATTTAACCCACCTAATGCCCCTCACTTTGGTGGCAGCTGGGAAAGGGAGATCCGATCTCTTAAAAATGCCCTCCGTACAGTAGTAGGTGCACAAACAGTAACAGAAGAAGTTCTTCAAACAGTACTTATTGAAATAGAAGGAATCCTTAATAGCAAACCTTTAGGTTATGTCTCCTCCAATGTAGCAGATTTAGACCCAATCACCCCAAATCTTCTGCTCATGGGGCGGCTAGACAGCTCTTTACCTCAAGTGATATACCCTGCCGATGAACTCATAGGACGACGTAGATGGAGACAAAGTCAAGTTCTCACTGATCACTTTTGGTCAAGCTTCGTGAGACACTACTTACCCAATCTCCAGCTACGCCACAAATGGTATGGAGAAACTAAAACTCTGACAGTTGGGTCTGTCGTCATGATTGTCGATCCCCAGTTACCACGAGCCCTTTGGTTGATCGGGAGAGTGTCAAAGACATTTCCTGGAGCAGACGGACAAGTTAGGTCTGCAGAGGTCAACGTTAAAGGTCGATTATACACACGGCCAGTTACCCGACTCATTAATCTACCAGAGATAGCAGTTGAAGACGACACCAAGATCAAATCGGCAGACTTTTAGCTAAGATTTAGAAGCAAATATGCTATGCATATTTGGGGGCGGCAGTGTTAGAAAGGATTCCTATTTAGTTGTAATTCCATGCTTCACCACTAGAGGCAGATATACAGCTTACTAAGCAATGACAAGCTATCTGTGACATCACAGTACACCGTCCTCCACCAAGAGTATAAAAGACCAGAACACGGAGCTGCAGCAAGCATTCTGCATCACGCAACCTACTGAACAGCAGCTAGCAGAAGAGAGCAAGAATCACCTCATATGCAATCAATTCTATAATCAGTAAAGTAAAGTGTTCTGAATCCTGTATCGTGTTTTTACTGACGCGCTGGGGCGAGTACAATCCACTGATCAGCGCATACCAGTTAGTGAGAATCCTTATATGGTCCTTCGAGTAAGATAAGAAAACCCCTCTAACATTGGTCCTTCGAGCTAGACAGGAAAACTTCCTAACAATATCACTTGGACTTTTTGGCAAGTGATTATTCAGATCCTGTCAGTGAAATCATTAAAGAATATCTGCCAGTCCATAGTATTGCTTTGCAATATTGGAATCCTAAAATACTATTCATTTGTAAGATTCTTGGATTTTTAGGAGACTAGAATCATATTACGCATTAAAGAAAGTGAACAGCTCATGATTGGCCGAACTAAGAGGTTGTCTTGAATCATGATGAAGATATCAGTAAGATTAATGAATGGGCCTTTGATCAATTAATTCAAGTCCAACGTTCTAGAGTCTGGGCAGCAGCCATGGTGGAAACAAGCAGAAATTGATCTTATTGTATTGACTTTATCGACCCCCTTGTTGACAAGGCAGAGGTGTTCTAACTTCACTGTAGGTATCCACTTACATCTAATACTCTTGCTACAATGAATTCACCTGCTACTTCTCCTCCTGTGTTTAAAGCACCTTGCTTCCATATTTTTTTCTTGGTTTCTCTCACTAACTTACTCTCTCAATGACCAGAATATAAGTCCATGGATGTCAGAGGATGATCCTAGGATGATCTGGGTTTTGTGTTGATACATACCACTGTGTGCTGTAACAGGCAATCATTCGACAAATGCGCTCATCCTTTAACCTGTCCTTACTCTAATCTCTCCCACTCTTCTTCCTCACCTCCTAAGTATGCCTCTGTCACTCTATTTGCCAGACAACAATGTCATTCATCACTCATTCGACCAGGGATTTGCATCCACAGTTGTTGGAACCCAAGACATACTGTTACTCAGTGGCCTGAGTTAATGAGATGGCCTTTCTGACTGCAGTGGTGTAAATTAAGCCTTGGCTATAGAGAGGTATTTTCTACTTCTTAAATTATTATCTTTATATTTACTACACTTGTATCTGGCTAAATCAAGAGAGAGATTGAGAGCCTTTGAGCCTGTGGGAATAATTAAAAAGGTGATGGTGGCTTGGTGATACTCAGAGCATTAGTCAAGAGAGGTTAAAAAACACATATTGAAGAAAAATCAAGCACAAAAAGTGGAACTCAAGTGTTAGATGTACTTCACTGGACCCAAGGCATAAAATCAGCACTAATGAGGTTACGATTTTAAATTCTCATAAGATTTGCTTAGTGACATTATCTCTTAACTCTGAAAGGTTATCACAACATGCTGCTAACACAGTGATAACAACATAGCAACATAATAGTAGTGTATTAAAATATTTTCAAATAGTTATTCAAATAGACCAAGCACAACTCTCTGTCTCATATATATATATATATATATATATATATATATATATATATATATATATATATATATATATATATATATATATATATATATATATATATATATATATATATATATATGTGTGTGTGTGTGTGTGTGTGTGTGTGTGTGTGTGTGTGTGTGTGTGTGTGTGTGTGTAATTTATTTCTATCTGTTCCTGTTGTGGTAGCATCATGTTTTTTTATACTTTCTGTCTAAACTTCAGGGGCTGTGGAAATCCCAGATCAGCAGTTATTAAACATTTCTTTCCCATTTTGATGTTTGATATAAATATTAACTGTAGCTTTTGACCTCTTTTTGAAGAGAAATACTAAATATATAAGAAAAATATGACAGGTCCCTTAAAATAAACAAGTAATTTGTTTCCTTCAGAAAGAAAAATTATTGCTGAAATTGCATACAAGAATATCTGTGAAAACTAAACCCATTTAGTGCATTTAATTGCCATATTATACAAAAATGCAAATACAAATATATAAATACAAAATCATAAATAAAAATATAAAAATCCATTTAAAATCAGTCTAAAAAAGGTGAACGTACTGTGCAGTGTTTTTTTTATGTTTTAGTTTAAAAATATCCCAATCTTTGGAAATGTTTTTTTTTTTGGCCCAAATTTTTTTCCATCAGTGAAACAAAGCCAACAAATGTTAATGTACCAACGCAGATTAGTACATTAAAAAAGGGCATTTTTGTTCTCTGATGAATTAAAATTAATCTCTCTTTATAAGTATGGACATCAAAAAACTTCCAGAAATGAATGTAAATTACTAAAAATAACTTTATCCTTACAGTTTTTTGGAATATTTAAAATCTGCACTTATAACAGGCTTCAAGTGATTCAAAGTGGGTTAAATAGGTTTAAGTGTGAGATGTCAGTTATTTTCATTAGTGTCCATCAGTGTCCCTTTGAGAGGTTGACCAGTGTTCTTAAGGGAAGCCATGCATCCAGGTGGGAAAGATAAAGAGTACATTGTCCAATAAAAGAGCAAAACTTACCTGCCTATACGGCACACACTTCCAGTAAAGCCTGGGCATCCAGGTGGGCTCAAAATGACAAGTTGAAATTGGCTATCATGGGTCGCAATTTAAAACTTAATAGATGCACTGCATTTCTGAATGTACACATCTCCTGGACCATTTGTTCATTTGATAGGATAGAATATTGAAATGATCTAAAAGTGAATAACAGACACTTTGATAAACATATCACTGATACATTCTATGTAGATTTAAAGCAATTGCATGTGGTTGACATGTATGTGTTATATTCCTCTTTTACCACAGCAATTTGCCAGCAATTAGGATTTATTTTACGAATAAATTACACAACATATGTTTTATTTATTCAGATTTACATTTATTATTGTGGAATGCCTTCAATTTATTCCACAGCACTGTTGAAATTTGATTACATTTCTGCAGCTCCATGCTTCTCACAGTTGCTATAACTTTAATGATAGCTTTATATTTATGTGGCATTATATATATATATATATACAGTACATACCAAAAGTTTGGACACACCTTCTCATTCAAATAGTTTTCTTTATTTTCATGACTATGAAAATTGTAGATTCACACTGAAGGCATCAAAACTATGAATTAACACATGTGGAATTATATATGGAATTATATACATAACAAAAAAGTGTGAAACAACTGAAAAATGTCATATTCTAGGTTCTTCAAAGTAGCCACCTTTTGCTTTTGCTTCAAGAGGTAGTCACCTGAAATGGTCTTCCAACAGTCTTGAAGGAGTTCCCTGAGAGATGCTTGGCACTTGTTGGCCCTTTTGCCTTCACTCTGCGGTCCAGCTCACCCCTAAACCATTTCGATTGGGTTCAGGTCCGGTGACTGTGGAGGCCAGGTCATCTGGCGCAGCACCCCATCACTCTCCTTCTTGGTCAAATAGCCCTTGATGCCTTCAGTGTGACTCTACAATTTTCATAGTCATGAAAATAAAGAAAACTCTTTTAATGAGAAGGTGTGTCCAAACTTTTGGTCTGTACTGTATATATATATATATATATATATATATATATATATATATATATATATATATATATATATAAAATAATTCATGTGTCAAATATGCTATATTTCTTCTAGTAACTGCTCAGTGACTCATATGGTGTATAATAAAACAATGTATGTTTTATATATTCAAACATTTTTATAATAGTTTATATTTTCTGTATATATTAAGTTTTCTACAAGGAGATGTATTTAGTATTAATGGAAAGAGTACATTAAATTACTAAATTATTAAAAAACATTAAATCTTTACTGTTCCAGCATGATGATACCCCTGTGCACATAGCAAGCTTTATTAAAATATGGTTTACATGGGTGGGAGTAAAATATTTGGATTGGTCTGCTATAGAGATCTGACCTGAACCTTATTGACCACGTTTGAGATGAATTTTTTGGGCTGCAGAATTCATAAATTCAAGTGAAAAGACTTAGCAAGGGAGTGACAGAGAGCATATTCTCATTAGTCAATATTCTCAAAATAGGTCTTCTGCTAACTAGACCTATTAGATCCCTTTCATAGATTCACTTGAGACTGCATCAGTAGCTGACACTATGGAAAGCACCTAGGGTGTAATGTGTGGTTTAAGCACAATTAAAACCACACCAGTTTATTGGCAGATGACAAGCATGTGGCCTGTGCATGCTATGTCACTAGCACCACAGAATGCCATTTGAGTCATGACATTCCTTAATGTTTCACCTTAAGGAAGAAGGTCAGTCAGTTTGAAACTGAAACAAAGACTGCCATTTAGAAAGTGTACGAAATCACTGTGACCACGCTTTATTCCTGGTAAGGACACACACGATGTGAGTGTAAGGTCTCGGATTGCGACACAAGCAGTTAGCACTCAAGGGTGTTTCTGACTGTGCACTCCGAGAACCTCAGGATGAGAATGCTGAGCTCCTGCCTAGATTTTTTCTCAAGGGAAGGAAGTGAAGCGGCTGCTTGCCATCACTTTGGTTGTGCATCTGCTGAGGCAGCACACGAACCGAGATCATGTGGTTTGCAGGTTGTGCTTGCAGAAATTTTACAGCGTGAAAAGATGGCTACATCCTTTTCTCTCACACTTTCTCCCGAACATGTGCAAACAGAGCCACTCATGTTTGCATGCAGTGATTTTCCTCCAGACACAAAAGCTCACTCTGTGATTTCTTTTGACCTGGATGACAGTATCTCTCTTGCTGCATCTGATTACCAAGATTTAGATATAGAGCAGCTTTTACATGCACACAGAGAAAAAAGAAACTTCACTCAGCTGCCTTTGATGAATTGATTGATGTTATAATGCATACAGTGCAAAAACTCTATAGATTGGCATGAAGCCAAGAGAGTAGCTCAAAGAAAGCTGGATGAGTGCTTTCTTGTCTTTTGTGGCTCACATTAGACTCATAGGCAGCTTGCCTTTCTTCACGCCCTTCATTATTAGTAATCAAGGTCCTGGAATCAGCCCTTTTTGCTCACCTAATAACCCCTGTGATATCCGATTTTTCATTTTTAGCAGGGATTGGCGAGCAGGGCTACTTGACGATGCCTGAAGTTGAATACCGGATTGCTGCTTATCTCTCACCATCTGGGTCATTATCATGGATGGACAGAGTCACATCTAGCATAGTTTGTAAAGGAACACCAGCCCGAAGAACTGAAGGCCCAACACTGCAATGTTTTCCTTATCCACCTAAAAGCATTTTGATTTGGACCTAAGAGGCACATAAAGGTCTACACACATAGTCAACAAGTTGGTGGTGTCTTACGTAAATCACCTGGGCAGTTTGCTATCAATCCCCTCCTGGACAGGTTGGAATGATGCACTTTGCTCTGGGCACAGGGCAATATGCTCCTGCTGAGAGCAGTCTACATCCTGGTGTGCTCAGTATAGGAGCAGACTTTTTCTTGAGCAAGGCGCTGAGGCCTGGATGCATTGGCGCAGGCCTGAGTTTGGCCACTGAATGGTGCCAAATTCTAGACCATGGTTTCAAGGAAAAGATGATGAACAACCTTTTACATACTAGGGCTTCCTCTACTATAAGTCTATATTCCCTGAAATGGTGGCCTCTTGTTTCTTGGTGCTCATAGCAGTGGTGCTCAGTCCAGTTCACTGTTTGATTGGTTCAGTGTGATAATTACTTTAAGAACAGTTTTCAGCAGGGGTGGCCCCGAGACTCTTAAGGGTTATGCAGCAGCAATTGACACTTAGCACACATCCACTGATTGTCTGCAGGTAGGAAAAAAACATGTTGGCCTTAACCTTTAACAAGTTTTGCTACAATCTAGACCTGGATATATCCCCAAGGTGTCTCACTAGATAACATCTGTGACATAAGTGTTTCTTGGGTTTATTTTAAATCTCTTCATACATTTTTTAGACATTACAGCCATGATATGGACTCCCTGGGATCTCAGATCCTTTTGGATTTAACCAGTTCAGTTAGCTACTCCCTGGGGTGCACATCATTAAGGCTTAGTCAATGTTACATAAGTAGGATTGTTTGCCAAATGCGTGCTTCCAATTCCAAATCTGACTGTGGAGCTTTTACAGTTATCTAGATCAGGCTCTGGTAGCATGGCACAGTTGGTATTGGTTCCCAATGGCATCAATTACTGACGCCACATTGAGTGAAACTATAAAAGGGAACGTCTTGGTTACATATGTAACACTGATTCTCTGAGTAGGGAACAAGATATTGTGTAGCTCGCCATACTCCCACGTGCCTGCTGTGTCTTCCATGTGAAAAATCTGAAATGCTATGACACAGATGGCCTGGTATGGTGCTAGTGACAAAGCATGCACAAGCCACATATTGTAATTGGCATGGCCATAATTGTGCTTTAAACACTCATCATATCTAAGGTGTTATCAATAACATCAGCTTATGAGACATCATCTGGTTCCCTTCTCAGGGAACCAGGGTTACATATGTATGTAACCTGGATGCTTTCTCTGTGGTTGGTCGATTTACAGTTGACCTCTTTCTGCGTTAATGTTCAGTAACCCTTTCCATGATAGTTTAGTAATGCTGTGGTGTCCAGCACTATCATTGCAGAGGGTGCAACAAAGCTAAAGAAAATGAAAATTGCACTTTACCAAGTACACCTGTTTAATAAGGGTACAATATATATACCATAACTAATGTCATATAAGCAAGCTGGCTAGCTGCTAAGGAGCAACTTGTGATGTCCGTTGTGATGAGGCCCAAGCTACCTCCCTGAAATGAGTTTTTGCAGAGTGTGATGTCTGTGACAAATTTTTGTCTACTTATTATTATGTTTAGATTAATTCAATTCAATTCAATTCATTTTTATTTGTATAGCACTTTTAACAATAAACATTGTCTTAAAGCAGCTTTACACAGATAATGTGGTGATTAAAAGAAAATATGTTCTTTGTAAGTAAGTTTGTCCCTGATGAGCAACTGTGGCAAGGAAAAACTCCCTGAGATGGCATAAGGAAGAAACCTTGAGAGGAACCAGACTCAAGAGGGAACCCATCCTCATCTGGGTTGCACTGAATGTCCATTTGAAGCAGATACAATGTATTCAAACAATTTCATTAATGTAAACCTGGAAACACAGCTGTCTACACTTAAAAATTAGATTCTTGGTATAACAGTAACAATAACACTATAACATAATTACCAAATTTACTGTAACCAACACTGCATTTTGTTGCTGTAATAATATATGTACGGTACATTATATATATATATATATATATATATATATATATATATATATATATATATATATATATATATATATATATAGAGAGAGAGAGAGAGAGAGACTTTTTGTACACAGTGGAAGGTGGAGAAGCGGCATGTGTCTAACATCCAGCAGCTCCGTGATGTCATTATGGAGGAGAGAAAGAGGATCCCAGCAACAACCTGCGCAGCTCTGCTGAATTTTATGCCAGGAGAATTAAGGAAGTGTTGGATAACAATGGTGCTCAAACAAAATATTGTCACTTTGGACACAGATTTGTCATGATCACTTAGGGTGTACTCACTTTTGTTGCCAGCTATTTTGACAATATGTATGATAATAATGGCTTAATGTTTTTTTATTATTTATTTCTTTTTAAATCTGTACTGCTATACAAGCTGCACATTGAGACCTCTAATGTATAACCAATTTTTTTTTTATCTTTATTTATTTATTTTTTTGTCCCTTGAGGACATATCAAAATATGGTTGCTGAAATGAAATGTGAGGGTTGTACTCACGTTTGTGAGATACTTGAGATAGATAGACTCGTCCATGCACCTGCTGCCACATACATATATATTGTATAGTTTACACAGTATGGTACATGTAAGAATCTACATACAGATTCTGGATAGTGTGGCTGTTTTTACACTTGGCATTAACAGTGCATTTACACTTGGCACTTGGCGGCGGGGCTTTGCTTGACATCAACCTGCGAATGCAGACATGATGGCTGGATTGCGTTTACGTTACACTGAGATCCAATCACAATGCTTCCTTGACTACCTTTGGACCAGGACACGATGATTGGATAACATTTGGATCAGAAGTGTGTTTACGCTTGACTTTTCATTGTGTATGTGGACAACATCCAGACACAGGTAACTTGTTAATGCCAAGTGCAACACGCAGCTAATGTTAAACAGTAATGTAGGTCTGTTGTGTTGTGCATCACTTATTATTTCTTTACAAGTTCATGCAAATCGAGTCTGCAAACCGAGTTTTTGGTGCATGTGTTTGATCTGAACCATGAGTATTTTTCTCCTGTGCATCTCTTGCTTTATTCCTTTGCATGACACAAATAAAGCAATAAAACATAAATTACATCAGAAGCAGTTTGTGTCCTGGCTCTTAAGACCTTACCTTTCAGGTTTAGAGCTGCTTTATGACAGTGAAGACCACTTAAACTCTACTGCTTGGCTCTCAGCTTTGCACTAGTGGGAAGTTCAAGGGAAGGGAGTGTGAAGAGAAAGAAGGGTCAAAGATGAGGAAGTGGATAGTTGATGAGGAGAGAACCAGATAGGGAAAGGTTAAGGGTGTCCAGATGCCCTTTTCAAATGTTCAAGAAATAGGTTTTCTCTTCCAATTTGTAGAGGAACAATTGCTGTTTATAGTCAGCATATTGTATCTGTTGAGAGAATAGACAGTACATAAGCATCTTGTGAAGTACAATGAAGAAAATGGCATGTTCTGTTTACTAGTAATTCAGAAGTGCATTATGCAAGCTCAAGGCTTAGTGAAAGTCTATAATATTTGTCTTTTCTGTAATCTTACATAGACTATTATTCTTCTTCTATAGAGATAGCTGCCATAGAGACATATAAAAATATTTATTAATAAGAGGTGAATTCAATGGCTTCAATGGCATACCTTCTCCCCTGGGTGAAGATAACGTTATTAAATGTGTTTTGAGCTGGATATGCAACGTCTGATCTCTGAACTGTATATAAGATGAACGGGATATAAGATGCCTTTGAGTTGTCAGTAAAATCATGCTTTCTGTGTCACACCCTTTCTTCCACACCATTGTGTCTCTTCCCTCTTTTCATCTTTCTAAATCCTCTTGGCAACAGCCCTGTTCATTAACACTACAATAGTGGCCTCTAAATCTACACTTCATCCTCTGACCCCATGCCAGTAACCTTATACAGCATTGATTAAACTCTGGATGAAGCCACCATACTCTTAGTCTCAAGGGGAGTGTTATCTCAAGCATGACTCACGGTAAACCCTGCAATCCTGGCGCATTGCCACCTTTTTCTTGTAGATGAATCGTGAATACTGAACTTCATAGGGTAAGATCTTTGATGGCAGCTTCATTGACAAGTGACTATGACTGTGACTATGTTATCTGGTGTTCCTCTCTGTTTCACAACACCTCCATTCTCCTCTTCAGTCTAATAAGATGCATTTTTTAATAGCACATTTCACACTGTTTTGGACAGTATTAAATAAAAATCATCCACCAAGTTTCTGTGCTTTATATATCAATGTGAAAGTGTGGGTGTATGGGCTAAATGTGTACTGACATTGAGCTGTAATGTGTGTGTGTGTGTGTGTGTGTGTGTGTGTGTGTGTGTGTGTGTTTAAATTATGTGACTGCCAGTGGGAAGATAGTGTATTGGAACCCATTACAAGGGTTGGGTAGGGTTCAGGTGACATCCTGGCTGGCGTTTGCTACAGATCATGGTCATATTATAGCAATCTCATTAAACTATGTGAAAACGATGGCCATGACATCTCCTGGCAGGTTGACTGCTGGAGTCAGCAGGGTGGTTGGAACAGTATTGCAGATGGATGCTGTCTGAGGTTTTCTGGAAGAGAACAGGACTGCCCAGTTGAATCAAAGCCCTTATGCAAAAATGGCAGGAGACCTGAGATGCATGTCACCATAGCAATGTCAAAATTACAGTGTCACTCTCGCTCAAGCAATCCCTATATCTTCCTGATCGATTTTGGTGCCTAAGTGGGTGGGGGTGTAGCAGGGGTTTAGGCAGCCCATTACACAGAGTGAGGCTTTTTCTACTTACAAAAAAGGGTATTGTAAGCAAGTGGTCCAATGCTTGCAATAACTATGGTAATTAAGTGGGCCTGCTCTCCACTCCCAAAGCTCTGCTATCCCCACCCCTTAAAACATCTCCACTGCCCATATTCTTTATTTTGTTATACTTAATACTTTATAATTCTAACTATTCTATTCCATTCTAAACAAAAGCACAAAATCCTTCCTTTAAAAGAAAACGAATAGAACTCAAATGAATAAAACAGTTTTCTGTGTTTTGTGTTGTGCAAATGCAGGTTTTTATTAAATCTCATATGGACAAACAACAGACCAATATTTAAGAATCCGTGAGACAAGCAGATGTACAGAGTAAGAGCATTTATTTAGATAAAAAAGGTAAGCTAAAACGGGAGACAAGAATCAGAAAAATAAAACATGCAACATGTTTGGGTCCAGCTATTGAGAATCCCTAAACTAAGCAAAGCCAGAACGAGAAAACAAAAATAAATCAAAAACAGAAACCCATTTAACATGGACCATGGCTTTGTAATCTATTTAAACTGAACAAGTTACACCAACCATGCATAACTTAATGGCCACTGATCAGGCATAACATTATGGCCACCTGCTTAATATTGTGTTGGTTCCCCTTTTGCTGCTAAAACCATCCCGACCCATCAAACATTAAAAGCATTAACTTCTTTAGCAATTTGAGCAATTGTTGCTCGTCTGTTGGATTGGACCACATGGACAAGCCTTCGCTACCCACGTGCAATCAGTGAACCTTGGCTGCCCATGACCCTGTCGCCTATTCACCACTGTTCCTTTCTTGGACCACTTTTGATAGTTACTAACCACTGCAGGCTGAGAACAGCCCACAAGAGATGCAGTTTTAGAGATGCTCTTACACAATCGTCTAGTCATCACAATTTGGCCCTTGTCAAACTCATATCCTTACATTGTCACATTTTCTTGCTTCTAACACATAAACTTTGAGGACAAAATGTTCACTTGCTTGCTTGTTCACCTAATATATACCACCCACTAACAGGTGCCATGATGAAGAGATAATTACACACCGGTATAATGTTTTAATGTCATAATCAGTGTTGTGCTAGTTACTAAGAAATAGTAACTAGTTACAGTTACTCGTTACTTCATTCAAAAAGTAACTTAACTACTTTGTTGATTACTTACACCAAAAAGTAATGCGTTACTGTTAAAAGTAACTTTTTAGTTTCTTTTTTAAAGAACCTTCTTTATTGTTTCTATTAAGGGCCTTTAATGCGTTATGGTCTATACAAACACAAAACTGACTAAAACACAAAATAATTTTTAAACACTATTTTATTAAAGTTAGACCAGCAAAACTGAATATATCACAAGGATTTCTGAAATAAATAACAAAACAAGCTAAATAATATATTCACAAAACTAAAGTGGCTTTTGCATCATAAAAGCTGTTGTGTTGAGCACTTAAAATGTTCCTTTTGCAGCTTAAATATGAAACTATTAACAATGTACAACAGAACACTGGGTTAGCTTCTAGCTTCTAGCTAAGTCCAGGCATGGAGTTTCTGGAGGTGTTGCTATCGCAGTAGATACGAGCTTTGAACCATAAAGACACAGTAACATTTAACTAAAAAGTTTTTGTCTTTATACTCAACTAAAGTGAAATAATGAGCATATTTCCACTTTAAGAAACTCGTCTTGCTCTCGCCTCGACTCGCCATTACTGCCGCACAGACCTGAATAAACGGAGACACGCCCACAGTGCGTCTTCTTTGTGTTTACAGTGGTTTATCCACCAATCCTACAATGCGTCTTGCTGTAAACAGGTTAGACTGTAGTCCACACTTTAGCAGAAATTCATTCATTTAAAAAAGTAACGGGTAACGCAACATACGGTAACGGTAACGGAGTTACTTTATTTTTAAAAGTAACGCGTTACAGTATTAGTTACTGTTAAAAGTAACTTTGTTACAGTAACGCGTTACTGCCTAACACTGGTCATAATGTTATGTCCGATTGCTGTACTTCGCTAATACAAAGATCAAACAAAGGCATTTATATTGTAGCGACTCGGTGCAGTAATGGGCAGGACACATAGGAGCTGAGATGTGCGAACTCACAAATATACTTTATTTCTTTTTCTGTGTGCTCTGGGACGTGAGCTGTGTAGGGTGGTGTGTTAAGTGGGTGTCTGTGCTTGTGTGAGAGTTTGAGTGGGTGTGGGAGCAGACAGGAAAAGGAGAGTGGCAAAAGATAAGGCCTTCTTGGGCTTCAAAAAGGAGGGAATGATGTGGCAAGGCTGCAGGTAGCTCACAGCACTGATGGAAAGAGAGAGAAAATCTGTCCGTTCAACGCCATGATAGCAGTTGTGTTTGGAGTGCCTTACTTTGGGTGGGCGTGGGTTGGAGGCCAGTCATAACAGTAACAGTAACAGTAACAGTAACAGTAGCACACTCCAGGGCCTCAACCATTTACTTGTGGTTATTTCGAGCCAATTTTGGGCATGCCAACACATTTGTGCTTCTCTGGTGGCAGGGATTACAGGAACCTGTCCATTGCGACCCAATCTATAACCTTTTTGGCAGACCACTTCTTGGGTTGTAACCACCATTTTGTAGTGTGCAACAGTCCTTCTTTTTGGTTCCTAAGTGTGCTCTTAGCTCGGCAGGTCCAATAGTGAAACTCTGTTGCCATGTTGGTGGGAGATGGGAGGGAGGGAGAGAGAAAGAGAGAGAGAGCAACAGAGACAGAATCTTCTTGTGCTGCTGCTGCCATGGTGCCCTTTTCTCAGCTCCTCTTCTCAGAGATAATAAGGAGCTGCTGTAGTCATCAGTAACCACCAGCCTTCTATTGCCTTGCCCTGCTCCTCTCCCATGTGTTTGCTGGCTCTCCATAGCAGTGGTGCTGAACTGGCGCTGTCCGTTCAGCACCATGCCTGCCAGTTGTGTTCAGAGCGCCGTTCTCTTGGTGAATGTGGGTTGGAAGCCTGTCGTCACTATATATATATATATATATATATATATATATATATATATATATATATATATATATATATATATATATATATATATACATGAACATGTGAACTAACAAGACAGTTTGGAGACCTGCATGAATGAAACAAGCACGACACATACACAAAATGCACATGGATACAAAGACACAGAAGCACTAAAGTCTTTGGTCTTGTGAGCCAGCACAAAAAATAATTTTGTCAAATCTCTGACAATAGTTAACAGAGTGGCCTGTTTTTTATGATGCAGTATCATCTGGGCTATTGCTAGTTATAGTAATATAGCTCATACCCAATTTAAATGATGGTCCTATCAGTTTTGTCTATAAAGTTCCTACATCCCACAAAAATAGAGATATATTTGTAAGTTGATTTTATAATACCAACCAAATGTGGTTGTACAGGTTGTTTTAGTAGTTAAAATATATATATATATATATATATATATATATATATATATATATATATATATATATATATATATATACAATAATAAAATTCCTGAATGTGAACAGTTACTTAATAATAGTTTGACTATAGAGAAATTGTAGCTTCAACGAATCTCCCAGAGGAAACTACTACTATCTGTTCTCTATGTTGGTCTGAGGTATAACTATAAAGTGACCTTGAGTGGCAGAAAGATGATACAGCAACAAAAACATTTATTATTCATTATTTTGCAGAAATCTAGAAACTTACTTGCTATTCTCAAAAACTTTTATATTGCTAGCTTTGCCCATGCAGTGCTGTGTGTGTGTGTGTGTGTGTGTGTGTGTGTGTGTGTACATCTTACTTTGGGCAGTTATTATTGATGCCAGTGTGTGTGAATGCAGTGTCTGAGGGAGCACACAGGGCAGTAATGAGATTGCTGTCTGCCAGTTTTCATCCTTCTGCATGTCTGCATTTAGATGTGTACAGATTGAGAGAGGGTCACAAATTACACTCCAATGAGTGCCAGCACTAGACAGACCCTTTAGCCCTGTTGCTTGCATTCTGCTGTGGTGTTATTCAGCACGCTTTCCTGCACCTTGTGCCTGCGACAGATATAAATATTGCATCCAGCCCCAGTGGAGGACAAAACAGTCCCGGCAGTCCAAGTAATAAAGTCTAAATCAAATAAAAGAAAGTAGTTTGATGAAATGTAAGTGGGGAGGTGTTATAAAAGCCACCGTTTCTGATCACATTACGCAGCAATGCCACGCTCGGCTCTCCACATCATGCGCTCTGTTTTTCTTCTCACTCTCTCTCAACCCCTCCTCTGTCCTGTTCTTGATGGAACCCTGCTCCTCTCTCAGAGCTGGAGTACTGCTGCACAGCATCACAATGAAAGAGACTTTTTCTTTGCTGCTTCTTTCAACTGCAACCTCAACCATTAAGGTGCATTAAAGCACAATAAGATCCTCTGTCTTTTGTGGCAGACAGAAGATGACTGTTGGCTAATATGACTCCACCCAGCCACCAACAAAGGGACATTCTGCTCCTTTTATCTGGAGCTATAAGAGTACCGGGCTTAAAACAAAATAAATACACACACACAAACACACACACACAGCTGAAGGCTTCAGAACATTGTGATCTCATATTTACAGTATGCTCACATTTACGAACAGAAAAAATGCCTGCTTCAGTATAGTCACACAATAAGACAGCTACAGATCAGACAGCTAGTCTGAAATAGGTTTCTTTTATCTCTCGTAACTTACTGCCCTCCAGACACACAGACACAGGCCCTATAATTATTTCCTGTCTTACATTTTTTTTTGTTTACAGTCTCTAGTAATATATATTGTGGTATGGCCACTTTCACAGTACTCTTCACTGGCCTCTATAGGTACAGGGCTCACACAGAATATTCCTATGGCTCAGATTTGTCCAGTGCCGCATTAATCACACACACTACGTTTGCTCATTTTTTTCATTCACTGATCAGCATAAGTAGTCAGGGTTACAGTAGATCCGGTGCCTATCCTGGGAACACTGGGAATGCACTCAATCATCTCAAGTCAACACACACACACACACACACACACACACACACACACACACACACACACACACACACACACACACATGCATGCTATTGGATAAGCTAAATAATTGTAGGCCTAAAAACCTATAATAATAGCTAACTATTTGCATTAACTGAATATTATATATATGATATTTGAGTTATACACAATGTTAATTTGAAAGTTTTAAAGCTGCAGTATCTAATTCAATAAGGCTACTGTAAAAATGCGCTGTGGTGTAGCACTGCAACAAGCCACTCTGAAAAATGTAAAACTGTAAATCTATTTTTTTGGACTGAAATTCCAGGCCTGGTCATACATTATATATATAAAACCCCAATGAAAGCATATGGCTTATTTTTTCCTTATAATTGTATAATAAATCTTTTCAGTTTGATATGTTTTTTCATTGTTTTATTGTGAATAGAATATGGGTTTATAAATTTGCAAATCATCAGCCTGTTTTATTTAAAATTTACCCAGTGTTTAACTTTTTTGTAATTGGGGTTTTACACCTGAACTGCCATATACACTAAAAAACTCTGGCAGGCATGTAAGCAAAGAACCAAAGGCATGTAGTGTACATGTAACCCCAAACACTGACTGTTGTTTATTTCAAGCCCAAGGAAAGCCAGTAAATAACAACCAAAACTATGATGAAAGTGAAATACTATGAATCATTTGCCAGATTTCAAAAAGGTACAGGAATGAAACACTGTTTTCATGCTGAGTTGGTATGAGCTCCAGGAATAATAGCCCGCTGACTCACCTTGGAGCTGGTATTGCTCTGTTTTTTTTTTTTTTTAATTCAATTAATCAAACACTTACAGTGTTTTAAAAGAGAAAAAGTCACCTAAATTTGTCACAAACTTAGTCACAGAATTTAGCCTTGCATCACAATATTAAGATTTGGGATTACTAAATAAACTACAGTCATGCATTTTATTTGACACATTTACAGGTGCTCAAATATAAAAAAAGTGTTTTTGTTGAAACTTCATTGCCCTGCTAGAAAGTGGAAACATGACCTTAAGCTTTTACAGGAAGTACTCTAGCAGGGATCAGTAATGCCTAAGGGATCCTTCTGCTTTGATTACTGCAACAGGAATAGATATTTATGGAAACTGTTACACAGAATTTTGCCACTTTAACAGGGGACAAAAATATATAGTGCTTTAAATAACTAAAACTGCATAAGCACTGAGTACCAGCTTTATATTTGTTTTATTCTGGACTTTCTTTAGTGAATATATGCAACTATCTTTTGGCATTGAATCAGTTATATAAATAAGTTTTGAGGAAATTTACATCACCAACCTATTACTAATCAGCTAGTCATCTTTCTCGTGGTGAAGGGCAATGGAATGCGATTAGAATACAATTTATGTTAAGATGTTAAGATTCTAGAGATTAAAAGGAAAAGAGGAATGCCAAGGAGAAGGTTTATGGATGTGGTGATGGAAGACATGCAGGTAGTTGGGTTGAAAGAGGTAGATGTAGAGGACAGGGGGGTATGGGGACGGATGATCCACTGTGGCGACCCGTAATGGGAGAAGCCTAAAGAAGAAGAAGAAGAAGAAAAAGAAGAAAATGCACCTTTCAAATATCTCATTCTGCACACTGCAGTAGTTAGCTGGCATTTGTCTGATGGAAGGTGAGTGATCAAGGCTTTCTTCAAATGCATCATCTCCTTCAGTGATATTGGATAATTGAGCTTGCCATCACTGCAGGATCCACTGGTCTGTAACTATTCAAGCAACACAAATCAAAATTATTTAGTCTAAAATTGTGGCTGATTCTGAGATATGCAAACAGCAGCATCGAGCTGCTGCATGGTTCTCTTTACCCTTGAGACAATTCTGAGGGTGACAGCATGCCTTCACGTCTCTCTTGGCATCATGACAAATTTAATGGTTTACATGCAAAGGTGGCAAACACGACCATGCTATAATGTCAGCCTCCCTCAAGCACCGTGCCCTGGGGCGTGACCTGATTCGGCATGCCAATCACATTCTTCACCTTTGTCCAGCTCCAGGCAAAAGCGCAAGAACTAAAGTCACCTGTCACTTGCCATTTACTGATAACTTGTTCCCATCTCTTGCTGCTAATGGAATTTTTGTATTAACCCTATATCAAAGAATTAAAAAGCTAGCAATCCTGGGAAAGACAATTTGCATTAAGTGGTTTTGCAGATGAGATGTTGCACAAGCGTCCCTGCATTGAACATGTACAATGTCTGACTTTGCACTGACTACGTCCATTATTTACTCATTAGCAGCATAAATGTGGCAGGGACTAAATCTTCACCGATGGGCCGTTAAGAGACTAGACCATTAAAATCCCATAGGTTGTTCCTAGTCATGCAGAAGGGATTGTCACTATTGTCTCCTGAGGCAACGGTGCTAATATATTATCTTCAAGTCACACTCTATGAGATTTAATAGATTTCTTCTTAAAAATAATTTGCTTGGTGACTCTATCCAGAGACAGCTGGTACTAATATTAGCTCAAGATAGATTACGTCAAGATAGATGCTGCATTTTCTATAAAATTAGGTAAACTTTTTTCTCTAATTCCTTTAAAGGTTTTATTCATTTTAATAATTATTTACAAACCGGTGTTAAACACTATGATTTTTTTTGCATTTTAATGCAGTAAGCAGACAGTGCCATAAGGACACTGTAGTATAAGCACCTGGTTGGTGTTCTTGGTGAGACATAAGTGTCAGCAGATGGACAGGATTTCGAATTGTATTTTGGCATCGCTGTGTGGCTTTTAAACAAGTTCTGGTGCATCTGCCTTTCCTACTGCTTCCACTTTATACTGCTTCAGCACTTGGAGCCGATGCACAGATCCCCGTAAATATGAACGTGGCCAGCGAGACCTGTAATATCCAGACACTGCATTCTAATGGGTTAGATATTATTATAGAATTAGAATGCTCACATCACCAGAGTGTTGTACTGCCTTGATATCGGATGGCCTGTTGCAAGAGGGTCCTGTGACAATCTGTAAAGTTAGTTTGACATTAGGGTTTTCTTTAATACATGTAATTATTTGCATTTCCACCAGAGAGCATGTGTTCATCTTTATGCCCCCTGGCTGTCTAGCAGGCGATTTAGGGAAAAACTTGTTTTGGTCTCACTCTCAGCAGCTCTGTGATGATTGATGACTCTTCACGCAGCTATAAAACCAGACAGCACAATATTCTGGCACCTGGAGAAAAATGCAACATTCACAAAGCCTCAAGCACTGGTTATGAGCAGTCTTCAATTGAATTTCTTGGGTAGCACGAAGTGACACTGATTCTATCAAGTTCAGTATTGGTGTCTGTCGATGCCTGCATGTGTGTGTGTGTGTGTGTTGTGTGGATTTGACAGTAAGGCAGGCATCAGTGAAATCCTGTAAGATTTGTAGAATTTGCAGTGTATTTTCTGTGCTCAGCTTGAAACGTTAAGTGATTAACTTACAGCAGACTCTATTTGAGATTACAGTTCATGGTTTAAAGGAATTACACATAAAGATTAAAGAATTATTGTTATATTTGCTTGTACAATCTGCCGCTGTTGATTCAAACACCAGCCTTAAACTTTCCATAATGAGTGTTGTGCATGCCTAAGCACGCTTTCTCATTTTGTCTGTTTACTTCAACCATTTGTTTCAATAAACGATCATATTCAGAATGCATTTGCATTTGGGACAAAAGTATCTTGTATGGAGTATGGCAGTATCTTATGTACGGTTATTTATATAGTCAATCTGTTAAATTTTATTTATTTATTTATTTATTTATTTTTTAAATGGTGATGATAACATTTCTCCTTCTATTTCTTCTTTTTGGCAAAATAGTGCTTATTGTCGATCTAATATGGTGTTGCCACTAATTATTATGCTGAGGCTGTAACTTTCACTATATCTATTTCATGGTGACAAAATACTCTTTACTAAATACTTAACAAGGCAATTGTGTAAAATAGAATAATCTAATAAATTTGACCTTTGTGGCTGCAGAAACTTAAACATAGAAACTACTAAGAACTTTCAAAGGTAGGAAAAGTGCTCAGGAATTATTCTTTAGTAAAAGTAAAAATAATTTGTTAAGATCTTATTTAAATACAAGTAAAAATCCAACCAACCATTGTATTAAAGTAAATGTGAAAAGCATTGTTATTTAAAAAGTATTAAAATGTAAAACATATTTCTGATTAAATTAAATGTTGTTATGTAAATGTTAACAACCTTTGTTACTTAATACCCTATGACTAACAAGTTACAAGCTTTGATAATTAATTATATTCAATTCATATCTAAATCTGTGGACACATGACCATCGTACCTATATCCTGTATGTGCCTTTCTTAAAATTTTACTACAAACTCAAAAGCACACAAGTCAAGTCAAGTCAAGTCAAGTCAAGAATTGTCTCAAAATTCTGTTGTGTGCTATATCATAACGATTTTCCTTCACTAGAGCTAGATCTAGAAGTTTTAATTTATTTCAGCATGACAGTACCCCTGTGCACAGTGCAAGCTCCATAAAGACATGCCAAGGTTGGAACTGCAGGAACTCAAGTGGCCTTTGGGATAAATTGAAATGCCTAGCCTGCATTTCAATTTATCTGTCACCAGTGCCTGACCTCGCTATGTGTTGTGTGGCTGAAGTGTGTTACAAAACCTAGTGAAAGCCTTGCTAGAAGTGTGGAAGTTGTTATATCAGCAAAGGGAGGCCAGATCTATAATATGTTCCACAAGCACATATAACTGTAATTGTCATTGGCTAGATGAGAGAAAATAAGACCTTGTATTATTGAAGCTGAAGTGTTTGGAACTCTAAATACAAAGAGGTAAAAAATAATAATAAAGTACATATTTTCTTTGAATACGTAAGAGTAGAATAAGTGAAATTCAAGAACAATCAAGTAAAATTGAAATAGAACAAAAGAATTCTTAAGTATTGTTAAAAAAGTCCGAATATTTTCTAGCCCTCTTAATATTCCTGCTGATTTCAATCCTGAATTGATGCATATCTACTGTATACACTAATGTCACTGGCTTTGTATTATATAATATTATATGATATAAACTATATATAACTGTATATATAGTATATAGTATTAGCCTGTGTCACTTTCAGAAAATTCTCAAAGTAAATACATTTCTTCTTTCTCTGTTGCCACCAAATAATTAAATGGAGGCTGGATATAGAAGATATAGAAGTATGACATTCCCACAAAATATTAAGTTGCGATGAGGCTGCATATTATTATATTTCTTGTGGTCAGAATTTATTACACTTAGTTCATGGCATTGAAAGATTAACTTTTGGCCTCAGTATAACTTGTGACCTAAAAGTATAAAATTGTGACCTTAATGTGTTCATTTGTAAAAAAAAAAATCACAATGCCACCTCATCAGCTCGCTTTTAGGCTTAACATGTGTGAGGCTCATAATTTTGTGATGATTCCTATTTCGGAAAATAAGTTGGGATACCTTTAAAGAAAACATTTAAAAGATGTTTCTGGCAATGTAGCCTCTACTTACAGACTTTTGTTGGCAAATGCTATTTACCTCCATCCACCATTAGTCATTAGAATAGGGGATTTTAGCCTGTTCATCAGCAGACTCAGATTCGAAAAGACTCCTGGGAAGAATAGCAGATTTACAAGGATGTTAGATTTTTGTGCTGTTACCACATGTCTACAGGGATATCCATTTTCAGGTTAGATAAATAAGGTGAACCTTTGCAGTGGAAGCTCAATAGTTAAGGACCTGTGTTACTTATTAGAAGGTCAGAGGTTCAAGCCCCAGCACTGCCAAGCTACCACTGTTGGGGCCCTTGAGCAAGGCACTTAACCCTTTCTGTTCAAGGGGCACTATATCATGGCTGACCTGTGCTCTGACACAGGCTTCCTAACAAGCTGGTATATGTGAAGAAAGAATTTCACTGAGCTCTAGTGTGTATGTGAAAAGTAAAATCCTTTCATTTTTTTGTATTATAATTGGTACATTTGCCGTTTTTAATTTTTTTTGTTAACCTGTAAACCATTTTATTACAAATACAGGTAAAATTTTGTAAACATTATATAATTCTTTTTTATCTATATTTAAAATCTTGCTGCAATGTCCTATTAGACTTTATTATTATTTTCACTTAGTGTGAATTGTACCATTTTGCTATTTTAAAGCTGTTGCAAATATCATCCTGTATCTTTTTTCACATTGTATAAATTGATCCTGCCTAATAATTTTGTTTCTGGACTCAAAATACTTATGCAGTGATTCAATTAATCAACTGGATTATTATAAATATATAGAATATATAGATACTACCTGTAGATACACTATATTGCAAAAAGTTTGCTGACATCTGGTCATAAGGTATGTGCTTTTTTAGCATCTCATTCCACGTTTAGTCCCAATTTGCTCCTATAATTCCCTCCACTATTCTGGAAAGATGTTCCACTAGAGGTTGGGGTGTATTTGTGGGGATTTTTGCTCTTTCAGACACAAGGGTGTTAGTTAAGTACTGATGTAGGTGAGGAGCCCTAGGGTGCAGTCAGCAATAGGGTTAAGGTCAGAGCTCTATAGAAGGGGATCTGGCACCATATAGTGAACAGTCACCATTTTGGAGTATATGACCTCCTTGTGGAGGGAGCTCTGGACTGAAGACTGGATAAACGGAAGAATCCAATATTGATAAGCCCCTGAAAGCAAACCTCAGGAACTTCCTGTGTAGAGGAAGGATGAGTTTATGGAAGTACGTGTCTTATAGATCTATTGTGACGAACCATTCCTCTGACCTGATTTGAGACACGTCTTGTTTCAGCGCGAGCATCTTGAACCTGAGCTTCATGAGTAAGCGGTTCAGCTGATGCAGATCCAAAATAGGATGCATCTCCCACCCTTCTTGGGAACTGGGAAGTACCGGCTGTAGAACCTGGACTCTTTGTTGGGGGAAGAGACCACCTCGATGACCTCCTTTCTTAAGAAATTGTTTACTTCTTGTTTCATGACCAGAACCTGCCCAGGACCCACCAGAGTGGGAAACATCACGTTGAACTGAGGTGGAAGAGATCTTGTAGTCTCTTTCTACAAAGCACAGGACCCATTGAGATATGTCTGGCAGGAGTTTCCAGGCTGCCAGATAGTTTGCTAAAGGAAACAGTCTCTCGAGTACTTCTCTGGCATGCCTAGAGCAGCTAGAGTGGTGCCCAGAAGCCTCTCTAGGAGCCCCCTACAAGGCAGTGGACCCCCAAAGCCGATACATTCCCGGGCGAAAGCTAAGGGGAGCACTTGCTGGAGACTGCTGTGCCCTGAAACACTAAGGGTGGCAGGGTTAACCAAACAATTTCCTGAGGGCATTTAGGAGAGACAGGCACTGTGTATTGACTCGTTATTCTCCCTTCACAGAGGGGCCCCTCTAGAGGTCCTGAATGATTAGGACTTTTTTGTGACGAAGCCCTCTTATTGAAGATGATGGTCCTTAAATCCGTCACTTCCTTGGGCTTTGTCTCTGTACCTCACGATGAGAACTCATCCCTGGCTGGGGTTGTGCCTGCCGAACAACCCTGTTGTTCGGAGGGGTCTTTCTCCTGGCGTCCAGAAGAAAGAACCTATCCATGTCACTGAGGTCAGAGATAGTCAACCACAAGTGACTCTTGACGGCCACCAGGGCTGCCATAGACTGAATAGCCCTAGTGGTCTCGTTGATGGCTTGAAGAGACATGTCTGTGGTACGACGCATTTATAGGATGTCCTCTTTCCTAATCTCTACTCCATTGTCCAGCTCCTTGAGCAGGCAGGTAAGGAGCTGGACAAGGGAGTAAATATTAGGACCCGCTGCCATGTACGCTTTGCCCACTAAAGCCGAGGAGGTCCGAATGGGCTTGGTAGGCAACACCGTGGCCTTAGGAAAGCAGTGCCGGTGGAGAGATAGCTCGCAAGCATCTCTTCGACCCAGGGAAATGTCCCATAATCACACTACTTTAGTCCCATTATATTAGAGTAGAAGGTGACATTGGGGCTAAAAAGGCGGGCCAAATAAAGATTATTCCAAGATCTGGACACCTTGGTGTGTCCAGAGAGAAGGTGCTTGATCTGACAGCTGAGAAAGTAGAAAGCCTGTCTCGATTCCCTCTACCAGATCCATTTGCAAACCCCACAAAGCTAACCGCCACATTACCTCAGCAGAAGCGGGACTAGAAGTGGGCTTTCCAGGACATGGACATGCGTACATAATGCGGGCAGTCAGCTGCCTTGAGAGACGACCGAGCATGCTCCGCCCCCAGACATGCAACACACAAACTGTGTGTATCCCCCACCGATGAAATGGAGGCAAGGAGTAGGATTGCTTACCTTTTCCCACTATTTTCTTACCATTTGGCTTGCCATAGTAAGACCTAAGAGAAGCAAGAACAGACACAAACAGAGCACTTTCTGAACAACAGAAGCTAGTGTGGTCTCCACCACATGTGCTTTTGTAGCTTCCTGGTAGCTACCTCACCCTGCCAGTGATGTCAGGCGATTCCATTGGACGGATTACACACGTGTTTTAAAGCATGGTCACGCAGTGGCGTTTCCCAAGCGTTGTTGATGCAGTTCGAGTGGTTCCTGAAGGGGAACCACATGTGGCTGGGAAAGTCAGGTGTCCCAATACTTTTGTCCATATATTGTAGCTAATTGTTATAAACTTTGCCTAATATATATCCAATAGAGGCTAGACCATGGCTGACTACATGATTATAGTTACTGGTTCATTAACTCCCATGTACCCTATCACCAAGGCGGCTGAATAAGCTGTGTATAATGCCTACACATTCATTCTAGTGGTATAGAGAAATAATTCACTGTCCTTGTCAATGCATTGATTCAGATTTCTAAATGAACACTTTTGATCCTCCTCCATTGGTGCCTTAAATTAATTTTGCATTGATCCCTAACTGATTAGAAAGGGTTTGAATGAATTGAAACTCAAATGTTTTATAAATCGCAGACACTGAGTTCTCATGAAGGGCCACATCCCTGATTGGTAGTGTAAAGCTTTGAAATCAGCTCAGTCAGTGATACTGTGTACAACATGTTGTACTGTGTACAAGTGTTGTGTGGCCATTTTCTTTTTTTAGACAACACAACCTAAATTATACTAAAGGGTGGCTAATTCATCTGGTAATGCTTATAAATAATACATAAAATTAACATCTTCACTTTTAAAATACTTTGGTTCAATGTATGTCAATAAGGTTGCTTAAGTTAGACCCCAGCACAGAACACTGGTGTTCAAATGGTTTTGATCACTTATTTTCCCCACTGAGCTTGTGCATAATGATGCACTTCTGCTTCCCTGCAGAAAAATCTGATTATGTGCAGAAAACAGACAAAGATTTGTATAAAAAGTTAGTCAATAGAGGTAACTAACAGATGCTTGCATGAACCAGGCACAGTGATGGATGAAGTACACAAATGTAGTTTAGTTAAAGTAGAGATACAGTAGGTAAATATTACTTTAGTAAAAGTAAAAGTGCTCCTTTTAAACTTTCACTTAAGTAAAACTACAAAAGTATTTGCCTTTAAATGTACTGAAGTACCCACCAAGCGCTAATCAAAATGAGTTCAAAACGGAGCACGCTCTACACCGATTGTTATGTTTTTATCCACTCATAAATAAAAAGGAACGACTGATTTCCCAAGATGTAGTTAAGTAAAATATTATTTAAAAAGTTTACAGATATGTAAAAAAGCTACTTAAGTGCAGTAACGAATGACATTTTCTTTATTACTGTCCACCACTGCACAACAGCAGTCTGAACAAGTACATCACATCAGCTCATCAAAAAAGAGATGCTTCTAGCCAGCCCCAACCTCACACAACACTAGCTAGCTGCATTTGATATGAGCTTAGCAAGCCATGCTAATTGTTCAACACCTCTGACAACCACCCGTTAAATCTTGTTAAGCAGGTTTGAATGCAGAATGTGGAAAGGAGTGATTATTACAAATAGGGCTATGAAGAGACACGCATAGATGGTGATTTAGATTGTCTAAATGATTTCCAGATCATTTGTGAGGAATTGATGTGTGCTTAGCTAGACAAAGGGGAGCATACTAATGCAAGTGAACACTAAAATAGAGCCTTAAATACTAGAAAGTAGTAGGGCATACTTGATGACACAGGTTAAGTTTTACAATAAAATAATTTCCTGTTCACTTGCAATTCTGACCTTTCAAATAATACTTTCCAATATGTATTATATTAAGTTTTGGGAATTTTTTGAAGAAAAAAAAAAACATTCTGAACTTTTTGAATGGTCAGGAATGCACTTTGTTTTCTATTATAAAGCAAAGGAAAACGAGTTTTTCTGAACCTGAGTAGCTCTTCAACCTCAGTAAATTCAAGACAGAACTCAACACTCATAACTTTTCTCAGCAAAGAGGAAGATAGGACATGGTCATGTGATTTATGTTATTTTTTAACAAAAATCTGTCTTAGTATGTACAGATAATAATTATATTATAATAAATAATGATATTAATAGCATTTTAATAACCCAACAAGACATTTAATTAAGTATGTGTTTCATGAAAGCTTTTTTCCCATCAAAAATGGCCTGAAAGTATAGACAAATATAAAGAAATAGATAGTAAAAAAAAAAAAAACGCAATTGCATTTTAGAGTGTGATATAAATCTGGACTTTTATGCTGTTCTCTAGAAACCTTTTCATGCCCCCTGTTGTTTGTTTAGGATTTTCTTGGAAGGGTTTTCATTTTTCAGCTATTTTCTTCAACTTTTGGTATATCTCTGTGTCTGTTTCTTCCATTATGGTTTGAATTACTGTTGATAATAGTGTCCCTCAGCACTTTGATTTTTTTAACTGTTCTCAAGCTGTGTGAAAAGGTCAGTAGTTTTTTTTTAGGTACAGTGAAAGCTGTTTTCCACTGAGAGTTTCCATATCCAATCTTAACTTGCTACACTTTTCATAGAAAGTGAACAGAATCTAATTTATGTTGACTCTAAATTCAAATAACTATCATATCAGAAAAACACCCTTTTTAAATAGATAAAATATGTACTTATTTGCTATAGTAAAGTTTGGTTTTAAAGGATTTTCAATTGGAAAAATACATGAACGTAAAAGTCTATGTTGTAGATAAACAAAAATGTGCTTTTGGGGTCCAGTTTGGTAGACTTCTGTACTTATCTGTATATTTTGATGTTGTCTCAGGAGCAAATGAAAGGATTATAGATCTGTTTTCAAAAGATGGTACTTGCATTTGAGGAGAGCTTTCATTTTTGCTGCTTTTATCTCCTACAAAAATAGCTGTAAAAAATCTGAAGATTAGACCTTGCATGTCATAAATGTTTGCCCAGCAAAAAAAACCTTTCTCTTGCTCAAGTCAGCTGCTGAGAGGAAATGACTGATTGACTGCCATTCTCTGCCTTGGTATATATCTCATATGCATGGAATGACTTTCAATGTGCCAATGGCATTAGATGCACTTGGCATCTAAAAATGTAATTCTGAAAGAACAGGTCAGAGGTGAAGCAAGGTCAGTGGTGAAGCAAGGTCAGTGAGTACAATGTAGATATACTAAGCCTTCAAGAATCCTGTCAGGTTTGATTTAAAACTTAATTCTTATTCTGCACTTTTTAGGTCAAATATGTACTTGTATCATTTGTTTTAATTGGTAGAGGTCATACTAATCACTAACACAGATTCCTCAAAATGAGTATAGATTGCTGTCTCGTGTATCGTGCAGAGCACACAGTATGTTTTCCCTATAATAGTTCTCATTTTCTGCCTCTCTCAAGGTTGATAAAGCTCTATCATTACAGGTCGTGCTTTATCTGGGTAATTCATTTTTTTTTTTGAGCCAGCTATGCATTCTCTCAGATTAATTTAAATAAGTAATTTTTAGATCAATAGCTAGGGAACTTCCGCTAACATATCTCTCAGAATCTGTACATGCCTGTAAAAAATAGTGTGCACTCTAGATGGTGACTAAGTTATCACGTTGATCACACGCCTGCTTCTTAGTGTCCCTGCGGTTTAATTTGTAATTTTTTTCTCTTTTTATTTGCATAGTTCCCCTCTATTTAATCACCAATCGACAGAGGGGTTTAATTGGGTGGCAGTATTGGTGCATATCTGGATTATATCTTTTGCAGAAATAACACATTTGCTCTTGATTGAAGCAGCAGAAGCAACAAGCCTTACTGACCATTAACCACTTGCAGAATTATAGCTGGTTCTGGTGTGAAGAGAACAGCAATGAACAATAGGAGCTGCTCTCTCCCATATTCTCCTCTGCACAAAAGTTTCTTGGAAACACTTTTAATAAGCATCTCATTAAGGCATAGAAATGTTGGTGAGGCCATACAATCAAGTCCTGTAGTCATTTAATTAAGCAAATTAAGAATTAAGAATATCTACTCAATACAAGAGATGGAATCGTGTAGTGCGAGTTGAATAGACATTGGTGATTACTGAGAGGACTTAATGCAGGATAATCGTTGCATGAGTTGGCCAAGGAGTCATCAAGCCGCTAATTAAGCAGGCCTTTGTACTGAGCCATTTGGTCAGTGTTTCCACACGATTCTGCCATTTCAGTCCATAGGTCGCCTCAGTGCTCTATAATCCGCCACACAGCAGACCCCTTAAATGAGCAGTCCTGAAGCCCTTCACATGCGCCATAAAAAGCTTCTTGTTGTTGTCATCTTGCCTTTGGGCGGTGACATGCAGGTTCCAAGGGGATCAACACAGCAAAGTCCCCAGTGTTCATTTGCATGCAGCTGGACAGAAAATAAACACTGTTAGAGTTAATTAACCGCTTGGGATTTTGCCGTGAAAGCTATAAAGCAGCCTCCTTACAATCATGGAAGCCTATTCAGGCTCAACACTGTCACTCAGTTTCCTGTTTAGTCCTTAGTGACCCTTTTGTCTTAGTGTTTCAGCTGCACAAAGCTAAAGTAAAGAAGAGCGTGAAAGACTGAGCAGAGACGTCTCATTCATGACTTATTCTATTCATCTTTTCTCCCTTTCTCCTTTCCACAGCACAGAAGTGAAAGTGGAGAAAAATGGTACTGTTATATCCTTAAACAATCGATAATCTCAGACAAATGCTGCTGTAGGCTTAAAACGGATGGTGCTTTTATGTCTTATTTTTAACCCCCCCAACACCAATCCCAAAACCTAGGAAGTGCTGTAAATTATTCAGTGAAACTAATAGTAATGGTACTGTGTGTGGATGCATGAGTGAGAAATTACTGGGAATTTTACAAAGTTGAAACATTTCTTTGATTATCCTCCCAATAAGTTTTAGATCCAAGGATGCCGCCTTACATGCAGTTCTTTAAGGCCTCATTGATCAGTCTTAAAAATGTTTGTCTCTAGTCACTTTAATGAAGTCATTATTCCCAACACTGCTTTTCTATAAGCAGTATGAGTACTATATGCAGTTGTTTTCTCATCTCAGACGTGGCTGATACGCAGCGCTGATTATCTGACACTGCTATAAATTACCACCAAACAAATGCCAACTTGGCTGTAGTTATAAAAATTACATTAGTAAATAACACCCATCAGCGCGCACAATGCCCATGCAGACTCACTCTTTAATTTTGTCCCTTTCAAGTTTTTCATACTGAACCACACATCTGCATCTTTTCTGTTTTAATTAATAGCGTCTCTGTGTTTGAGGACTGAGACAATGATGAAGAGATTGCGCTGCTCGAGCTGGGTCTATGATGGAGCAAATACATGGCCACATGTGAGGCTTGTGTCATGGCTGATGTCGCCCATTAAACCAGACAATTATGCATCTCCAGAGCGTAGAATGCTCCTCGAAGGGGAAGATGGGCGACAGCAATCGATTGTTTGGGTGCCTTCAAGTCCTTTCGTCGAACCGCAGATCTCTTTATTTGATTTCTCTGTCACACTGCACAGCTTGGCAGACGGTACAGAGCCCTCTGCGCATACACTTTTATTGGATTGGACTGGGTTTCAGACATGGCTCAATCCAATAGCTTCTCATTAGGCTACTAAAGAGTTCGCTGTGTTATATAGACCTACACTATATTGCATA
Organism: Silurus meridionalis; assembly: GCF_014805685.1. Classification (NCBI taxonomy): domain Eukaryota; kingdom Metazoa; phylum Chordata; class Actinopteri; order Siluriformes; family Siluridae; genus Silurus; species Silurus meridionalis. The sequence goes on from NC_060900.1 coordinate 14,837,337, forward strand.
CGTCAAGATAATAACAACAGTGTCTCACCAAGTTCAATGTTGATTTCCATAATTGTAGTTATTTATGCAGGTTTGTTTAACCTGGAATGTGAAAGCCAATGTTTCATTGACTGCTCTGTTTGAAACTGGCAGCACATCCTAATGGATATTTTTATAATGGATATAATCTTCTGTGACTAACAGATTATTTCAAGAACAGAAATGAGTTCAGTAAGTGTCTCACCTTACAATGCTCCTAAATCACTCTTCATTAAGTCATTAAGTACAACCCCTTTCTTCAAGTAAATTCCTTAATTGCTGGCCTTTTAGCCTTTTAAGTAAATTTTTTATTAAAACAATGTGCTTAATGTTTCATAATGATTCCTCATAACTAGACTGGCAAAATTGACTCCTAAGATTGGTCTTATTTGCTAAATAATTACATGTACTGTATGATGTGGGATCATGATGGGAAAAAATTATCTTGTCTTTGTAATAATGCCACAGACACGCAGCCTGCAGTCAATAAAAATTAAATAAATCTAAAAAATAAATAAAGGTTCATATAAGCCTTTGTGGATTCACAAGGCAAAACTGAACTCTATAGCCAGCCCTCTGTTTGCTGGATGAATTGAGGTGGTTGAACTAATAAGTTAAGAAAATGAATTTATGCATTCTTTTCAATCATAAGTTCAGCACTTCTTCATGCGTAACTGGTGGATTATGTTTATGGAGAAGACTTTGCCTTCTCTTTATACTGCAGTATATGTGTTACCATCATGAGTCATATTTAAAACTACTTACATACATACTATAAATTGCTCATGATTTAAAAACATGTCATTGATGGCATTCTCAAGCAGTTCTGTTCTATTATTAATTATGTTTTTCCCTCTTTGAAACTTGCAGTGTGGCCTCCCAGGACGAAAGTTCTTTTACATTATTGTTGACAATTCTTTTATTTCCTCTCTCTCTTGCACTCATTTATACATATATACAGTATATACAGTATATATATATATATATATATATATATATATATATATATATATATATATATATATATATATATATATATATATATATATATAATTCAGTGGTGGTGGTCAGGGCCAGCAAAGCCTTCTCCACTATCAGAAGCACTGACCTACATTCTAATATTTGTTTCATGAAATTGTATTAATTTATTCCCAACAGTTTATTATCTTCATTTCGTAGTGTTTCTCTTGTCTGCACTGCTTCAAATAAGTTTATGTGGATGTTAGATTTGTCCAATCAGATTTCAGCCTATATGTGCTGTCATGCCAATCTAATCTGCCCAGAGCCTTCAAAGTATGTAGTGCTGCCCTTTTTTCCACAGTCTCCCTAAGAAATAGCTCTGTTTGTTTAACCAATCAGATTTCAAATTCGCCTGCACACATTAATACATCTACGGAGGAAGAGAAATTGATTTGGTCTCGGACATATTTAAAAATCCATTTTGAAGAAAAGCTAGACATCGTGAGGAGGTTGGCCAACCCTGAAGCTAGCTAGCTTGTCTCAGCCCGGGAAAGGGTTTGTTCGCCACTTCCAGACCAGTGAATACAAGCGGTACCACTGGATTACAGCCTCTGAGGAGCGGTGCAAATTATGAGTCTGTATCTCTGGTGAGTAGGTTGTATTTTATTTAAATTTTTAATGTTTTTGTCATGTTATTAGACAAATAATAATTCTGAACTGCTCCAGATGATGTAGGTGGCACAGTTGCGGTTGTAGTGTAGAGGTTTGGAGTTGTCTTAACTGGGTTTCCTAGTAGTAAAATGGTTTTCACCCTCCATATGCGAAATGCCTCTCTCTCTGTAATGCCACACGTTGTTATATTGCGTTTTAGTATAGTATTGATGGTGTCTATAATTGCGACGTGATAGTGGTGGTATTAAGAGGTGGATTAAGCTGGGTAAGTCTCCACTGAAAGCCCAGGAAACAAATGCTTGGCCCGCCACTGATATGATTATTTATTGTATTTATTTCATTCTAATTGCCTGGGGCTTATTGGCTATTAATACAAAAACAAGATCTGTTTTTGTTTTTCCCAAACAGGATTATGTATCTTAGTAAAGGAGTAAATTTTGCCAGTTATATAATAATTACTAGAAATAATATTATTATTTTATATTATATTTATTTATAATATATATATTTATATTTTTTTATTTTCAATTATTATTATTTTTATAAATTACAGTGGAACCCGGTTATGTCGATGTCCTAGGGGGTCACCAAAAAGCATCGAGGTAACCGATGATCGAGATAAACGGAAATCAAAATGGCGGCAATATATTAGGTGCTTGAAATTTCTTTATGTACATGATGTGCGTTAATAAATGAGATGTGCATGCACGTGTTTTTGAAGGTTTTTTTTACACAACAGCGTTGCCGCGATTTGTTTGATGAAGGCATGCTATAAAAGTACATACAGTACACCTGCCACGCCCCCTTCGGCCCCCTTCGGCGTGGCAGGTGTTTTCTCGGCCGCTTTCTCTGAAGCTCCAATCGCTTCAATCGCGCACATATGGTGCTCGTTTAGCATCATCACCAGCTCCTATTTAAACTTCCACACTCTCACTGTCCGTTATTGTTGGTATATGTTGGTTCACGGCGGTCGTTGTTATCGCTCATGTGTATCCCGGTACGTGTCTTCCCACCGGCACTCTCTCAACGGCTGCGCTTTTCTTCCCAAAGCGCATCGCGGATTCCCCCCAATCCTGGCGGTGTTCATTCTATGCTTTTGCTGCTCATCCCACGTTCGGCTTTCGCCTCCCGTTCATCGCATAACATTTAACAACAAAAGGCATATGTGCACTAACTAACAGCAGAGATTCACCAGTATACAATACAACACCTGTAGCAGCTGTAAGCCTTGATTTTTCCGCCACTTCCGCGAGTTCTTCTGCGGCTGCACTTCCCCCCTTGTGCTCGAGATATCAGGGTTCGGCGACATAAAAGAATCGACATAACTGATAAAAATGCTTAGACAAAGCAAAAATTTGGCGGTTCCACTTCAAAAACGTCGACTTAATAGGGTTGTCGAGATAACCGAGGTCGAGATAACGGGTTCCACTGTATATATATATATATATATATATATATATATATATATATATATATATATATATATATATATATATATATATATATACACACATACATACACTTTACATTTATGTGTGTGCCATATGTTAAAAGCATTACCTGTAGGAACCAACAGTTTACGAGAGATACTAAAGATAATGACACCTAAAGTGAGCGTAATTTTAATAAAATGAAGAAATTAATAATTTAGAAGCATGGCAATTTGATGTGTTAATATAAGAAATGCATCTCCCAAATACAAACACAAGCAAACAATTGCACAGGCTTTTGTTTACTCCGTATGCAGCTGAGCAACAGCAGGAAATTATTTAGGGTCAGGTACATCAACACAGTTCAGTGAACACAGAAAGTACAATTTACATTTTCTGGAGTTAGTTAAAAGAAATAGGCATATAATTTTTACGAAGTTATAAAATCAATGAAGTGTTGACTCCTCTGATAAAAATGTATGCTCTGACATTAATTCAGTGAATGGGAGGCCAGAGCTAAATCGAATCTGAAATAGTTATTTCCTTATCCACTGTTCTCAAAGCTTTGCACAAAACACCCTTGATTACTCTTATTGGTTTTCCTTCTTCAGCTCAAACAAGGACTAAATTGACTTGACCTGCAGAAAAAAGCAAGAAAAATGTTTCTTTCTGTGAAATTTGTATATTGTGAATGTACATTTAGCAAATAAAGCAAAATAGCACAAGAAAGAACAAAACCAGAATGTAATGAGAACAATGCTTTGCTTTTTTCTGTCTGGATGATTTTTCTTGTATGTGTGTGTGTGTGTGTGTGTGTGTGTGTGTGTGTGTGTGTGTGTGTGTGTGTGTGTCTCAGCTTTGTCATAGCTCAGAGATCATAGATCAGACATTATTTGTGCTTTGCCCTTGTGCTTGTCATACCTGACAGGCAAAATGAATGAATTCCCTGCAGCGTTACACAAAACCTAATCAAGGATTTCTTTTTCTGCCAACCAATATGCATCGTAGTCAAATCAATCAGAAACATTTCCATCCTTAACACTTTTGGGATTTTATTTGGGATTGTTTTAAATGGATTTTTTCCTGTTCTGTATCATGGATAACATGGAAAAGAGATTAGACACTTTCTTTAAAAAAAATACACAGCATTTATTTATTCCAACTTTAATTTAAATAAAAACAAAGTACTGAGTCTTGAACGTAGTCTAAGGTCAGCTGAGTCAGTATGATCATCTAAATGTTACTCATTGCACCACTAAAACTTTAGCTCTCTTTTCTTTTCTTCTCTCTGAGAAACTATACACCAAGAACATAGAGCATATACATTTTTTTCATTGCCTATGATGTTTCAATGCTAGTTTGTTATTAATCCAATTTAACACTATGCACTATGCTATTACGAGGTCAGTCATGAGGAGAATGGTTAGGAGAATTGTTAGACTGCTTTGAGCTGACAGAAAGGCTATGGTAACTCAAACACTTTTTACAACAATGGTGAGCAGAAAAGCATCTCAGAATACGTAATATACTGAACCTTTAGTAGGATGAGTCACCACAGCAATAGACTACATTTATTACAGGTTCAACTCCAGTCAGGTATTTGAGACAGGTAACTCACCAAACCTGCGATGTTGATAAATAAAAGAAGAACTTTCACCAAAAATTCAAATGTCTGATGTCTTCAGTTGATGTGAACATTAACTGAAGCTCTGGATTTGTTTGGTTTCGTATGATTTTCATTTACTGTTATGCTGCCCTATGATTGGGTGATTGTAAAATTGAATGAAAGAGCAGGGATAAAGCTGTTTCTTTAACAGTGGAAGGTTGAGTGTATATAGCCGTACATCAATGTAAGCAGTAGGGATATATTTACTAGTGAATAATGCATTCAAAAGTCCATAAAAGGTTATAAGTTGGTGTAAGAAGCAGCTTTGCTGTCAATTAAAGGCCAGAAGTTGTGAGTGCAGTCTGGGCTCAGTAATAAGATTTGGCTGTGCATGTGATATTTCAATCTGGGTAATGCCCCTGGAGCACAGTAAAAAACCACAACAAATATATAAGCCTCTGCTCATGATGCGAAAAGAAGCCTCTGCTCATGATCTGCAAACGTTATTCCACCTCAGTTCTCTCTCTCTCTCTTTAATATACACAAAAAGGCACACAAACACACAATTGTTTTAACAACATCCACTTTGCATTTTTTACTGCTCAGAGAATAATTGAAACATCTTTGGACAATCCCTCTTATTGCCCTGAATCGGTTTTGTTTTCACTTTATTGTTTTTTATTATTTCATTTTATTTTTGCTTTTGATGCAAGAAACATTCCTGTATGAACAGGTAACATTTTTTTTTCCACAGGTCTTCAAAATGTGAGATTTGTATTCCAGAAACCTTCTACATACCAAGGGCTTTCTCTAAGCACATTACTAGAGAAGTCGGATTCAAACGTGACCGACAAACTGACATTGACATTCCAGCAAAATCATTTTTGGAATGTAGACAGAAGATTGAAGTTTTGTCTTTTAAGTTTTTTAGGGAAGTGAGTCAGAATCGACAGACTTTAAAATCCATGTCCTTGGACACACACACACACACACACGCACACACACGCACACACACCATTGTGGCTTTTCAGTGTAAATTAAGGTGTGCAGATAACTGGTTCAAAGCACTTTTTTAGAGATGTATTTAGTTTTATAAATTACAAAAAGATAAGGAGTATTTTTATCTGCTGCCATATTTCAAAGATAAATCATAGCTAATTAAATAAGGCTTTATTCTGTCGTTTCAATTAAGCTGTGAGGTCATTTATGCTTGAGCCTAATTTAGCTTATTGTATCTTTTGAATTCAACATTTTTCTTAATTCCATGCCACCATTTAAACTTGCTCTATCGAAAACAAGACTACAATTAAGAATATCTGTAACCTGTCACCTTATAGATCAAAATATGGTGCTTGCATTATTTGGTGTTAAACACAATACTGTACCTGGTTCAGTACATTTCTGGCAATCTAGCTAATCAACTTTAAAAGCTTTATGGTAATGGTATTTTATATTACACTAAACTGTAAACCAGAAGTCATCTGCCATGTTTTACTGAAACAGGTAGATATTTTTTATTCTCTGCTTTATTACATTAATTTAGCAAAAAGTGCTTAACACCTAATGCAGTTGCTGCTGGTTATGATCTCTAATAGTCACATACACCATATAAACAGTTACCATCACCTTTATATGTGACCCTACACCATCATTTAAATTTTTCCATTTGTGTAAGTTACAAATCACAAATTTAAAAAATTATATTTTACATTCTATATATACACTATATCAGTGGTGGGCCGTGCATTTGGTACCTGGGCCTTCAGTGGGGATTTACCCGACTTAATCCACCTCTTAGTACCACCACTATTACATTGCAATTATAGAAATCATTAATACAGTACAAAAATGCAATATAACAATGCGTGGAATTAAAGAGAGAGAGGCTTTTCACATATGGAGGGTGAAAACCATTTTAATAAAGCAAGAAACCCAGTTAAGACAACTCCAAACCTCTACACTACAACCGCAACTGTGCCACCTACATCATCTGGAGCAGTTTAGTATCAATATTTGTCTAATAACATGACAAAAACATTAAAATGTAAATAAAATACAACCTACTCACCAGAAATTCAGACTCATAATTTGCACCACTCTTCAGAGGCTGTAATCCAGTGGTACCGCTCATAGGCACTGGTCTGGAAGTGGCGAACAAACCCTTTTCCGGGCTGAGACAAGCTAGCTAGCTTCGGGGTTGGCCAACCTCCTCACGATGTCTAGCTTTTCTTCAAAATGTATTTTTTAGGTATGTCCGTGACCAAAATAAATTTCTCTTCCCTCCATAAAAAAGTCTAACTCAGATGTATTTATGTGTGCAGCGCACTACACACGTGTTTGCCAATCGAACTTGGCTGTACCAGTTTCCCTCTGACCAACCAATCAGAGGAAGGAAAAATGCTGATGCTATTCTGGGCCAGCTAGCTGAGGCGAATCTGAAATCTGATTGGTTATAGAAACAGAGCGTTTTCTTAAGGAGACAATGGAAAAAAAAAAGCCTGCAGAACAGACTTTGCAGGTTCTGGGCAGATTAGATTGACATGAGGCTGAAATCTGATTGGACATCTTCACACGTACTGGAAGCAGTGCAGCCAAGAGAAACGCTACGAAATGAAGAGAACAAACTGTTGGGAATAAATGAATACAACTTCATGTAACAAATATTCCAATTTAGGTTGTAAATGTGGGTCAGTGCTTCTGATAGTGTTTAGGCCAACAGAGAAGGCTTTGCTGGCCCTGACCGCCTGCCACTGCACTTTATTGAAAAAAATATTGGGACACTTAACTGTTTTAGCTATATGTGGTTGCCTGTTATAGAGCTTTTACCTCAACCCTATTGAACACCTTTGGGATGAATTGGAACTCTGACTGCACCCCAGGCCTCCTCACCTTACATCATTACCTGACTTTACTAACACCCTTGTGGCTGAATAAACACAAATCTCCTCAACCACACTCCAAAATGTAGTGGAACATCTTCCCAGAAGAGTGGAAGTTATTTTTGCAGGGGGAGCTTTATAAAAGTAAATTATAAATGTAGCTGATTTTGTTTATTAGTTTGCTTAAACCAATATGAAACTGGTTTTCATAACAGATATTGCCATGCTAGAACATGTTATTAAGCTAGAATAATTTGCTGTTTGCTACCAAAATGGTTGCAGAATACAGATGCTTTTGAATAGTTAGTATATAAATTAGGTATATATAAAAATATTTGAAAGAGTAATAACATATCAGTAAGAAATATCTGAAAAATTCAATTTCCCAGTTAGATGATGTACATGCTGTTTTTCAATTATTTAATGATGACAATATGCCACACATGAATGATATAACAGTAGGCACTTCACTAGGAGAGAAAAAAATGACGACAACTTTAAAAGTGCTATCATACAGTGTGTCAGACTGTGGATGATCTGTGATGCAGGTTATATGCACACAGAATCTTAAGGCTTAGAAAAGCTTCTAACTTGATGATTTAGAACAAACCTTCTAAAATTGGAACTTCTAAAATTAAGACTAATAATAAACTATGTCACTAAGACAAAATCATGAACAAATAAAAAATGCTTCAGCTAGTAATGTAATTATGCAGTAAAGTTCAATGTTTCACCTCAAAAGCTATTACTATTACTATTAAAATTCAACACTACAAAAAATGTAACATTGAAATCATCACTAATTCTAACATAATTTGACAGAAATCAGTATAGACCAAATGCTTACTGTAAGTAACTAATTGCACATATGTTAGATATATATTTATTTCGATGTCTGAAAAGTTACCAAAGCCTGAATGCACTACAGTATAGTCTAAACTTTCTTTCGGCTTCTCCCATTGGGGATCATCCGCATGTTAGATTTGGCACATGTTTTTACGCTGGATGCCCTTCCTAACGCAACCCTCCCCATTTATCCGGGCTTGGGACCAGCACTAAGAGTGGCTGTGGTTGGCTCCCAGTGTAAAAATTCATATTTCTAATTAAACTCCTATTTAAATATTAAATCCTTTAATGCATGCTGTTTATTTGCATTGCTGGCAGTTTATCTGTTGTAAACATTTGGATTGATGATCATGTATGAAATGAGAATAGATTTATGAATTAGATCTATTTATTATTATTATTATTATTATTATTATAATAATAATAATAATAACAATAATAATAATAATAATAATAATAATAATAATAATAATAATAATAACCATAATAATAATAATAGCATTGTACACCATACCACAGTACACTAGCTTGGTCTAGCATTTTTTATCTAAGTTTTCCCCCAAGCAAGGAAGAGGCAGTTCTGCAGCCCACAGAATCCCCATGGAAGCTGTACATACAGCTGAGATCCAAAAGGCTTGAATAAGAGAATTGCAATGTTCTCATAACGCTCATTTATTTATACCAATTCATCATTTTAGCAACTTTAAGAACAAAGTAAGCAGGTGAATATAACCAACAAAAAATATATCGTCTAGAATCTAGTAAATAGACATAAAACAGTTATACAGACTGAGCTGCTCCAATGGTGTGTTAAATGAAAGTGTTATCTTTGCCTATTTACCTTTAGTGAGTGTGTAATACTCCCCCAATTCACTGGAGTCAAGCTTAAGTAACGAACCGATACATAATGGTAGTTCAAGCTGATATCAATTTCATGTTGCCAGTGTTATGGCAAATTTTTAATGCTTCTTCAGACTACTCAGACTACATAAAGCTGCAACAGTTACTGAGAAGCCTCTCTTAAGTCTCATTCTCAATTGAAGGAAACTGAAGGATAATTTTTAGAAAGTTCACATAAACAGTAGGAGATTTACAAATAAAATGGAAATGGAAGTGAAACAGGCTATGATATGGATCGAAGTCTTCTGTGATTACTGAGTTTTGTTGTTTGTTGCAGATACACTTGTTGCTGTGGGCTTTCTGTCAAGTAGAAGGTCCAACATATCTTACCATAAGCAACTTTTTTTTATATTAATATTGTTGTTGGGTCAGAAATCTTTGCCTGCACTTGGAGTTTTATAAATATCTGTAATCTTTTCCTAACCTCAGATTACTGCATGTGTGCAGTATCTGTGCCCCATTGTTTCTGGCATTGGCTCCAGATCTACTACATTTCTAAAGGGGGTCAGACATACACTATGTCTGGTTTGATGCCTTCATCTCTGGAATGGGTTTTGCCAGGCTGATAATCTATGATGAAAGAATCATGGTTAATTATTAATGTACAAGTCTTCTCTCTCTTGGCTTATATATTATTCACTTATACATAAGGCCAAAATTCTTTAGCAATATTTAGATGTTCCCTAGGGGTTTGTTATAATTTGGGTTTGAAATGTATGGTTGCTTGTTTGACATCAGTCATTTCAAAGTTCACCTGACAGTGTGATTTTGATTATACCAATTTTTTGTATTATTATATCAATTCTGCTGTAGTATCTACTGGATACATTAAATTATAGATTTGTTGATAGCATGAATTTGACTTGTATATGCCTTCAGTTCATTTTGATAACATTTTATTATAGTACAGCACTTTTAACAATTGACATTTCAAAGCAGCTTTGCAGAAATATATAAATTCTGGGTATCGAATTGTAATGAATAAATGTATCCCTAATCAGCAAGTCAGAGGCAATGGTGGTAAGGAAAAGGCTCCCTAAAATGATATAGGAAGAAATCTTGAGACAAACCAAACTCAAAAAGCAACCCTCCACAACTGCTTGGTTTCTAGTATATATATGTATTTGTTTGAGCCATAACCATAACTATATGTGATTATCAGGAGAACAGATAGTGTTTGCTGGGTCAAAAATATATACAGTATAATCTAAAAATGTTAAAAACAACTATGAAGCACTTGAGCCATTTCTGAATTAAATATTGTTTTGTCTATTGGATCAAACTGAAGTTGCAATTGTAGACCTATGGCTATCCAAAAAAGAACAGCCATCTGCCATATGGTTTCTCTGTAGTACCATGCATAGTAATCTCATTGTGATCTTTATACTGTCCATATGGTGCCATCCTTAGCTTTAGCCTTAGTAAGCAGCATTGATTGTGGCAATAATTGTGTACTGGTGTTTTTAACAGCTTTAAAGTTAAGTATAAATACTAAATGAAGAAAAGATGCTAATATGTGATTCAGCTGAAAAACCTTAATTTGGGCAGCAATATACAGGAAGATTATAGATAAATATAGGAGAAAGTATAATGCTCCTATGAGAACATCCACTTTTTCTTTTTTCTGTCTCCCATTGGCCTTAGAAGAAAAACACTAGGCAAGTACATTGCCTGCCATCTAACAGAACTAGTAATGATTAAGAAACATTACTTAAAACATTATGGATTCCACAATGGATGGTCCGAATTGATAGGCAGAATATCTTGAGCCCTGCTATTCCCCCCAGTAAAACAACAGACATAAATTACTACTTATACCTGCTTAGCTCATGAATAAGGGCATTGTGAAGGTTTATAGCAAAGCTCTCCCTCTTGAATCAAGCCATATTCGTGTGCTGCAGCTCTAATGATTGGAACAGCCCTGGTTCACTCAGACTCTCAAAGAATAAGCATTACTGGGTCATGTGTGGCTCTGGGGAGAATGTAATGTCTGCTCGTAGCTTTAAGGTTTAGCCATAGAGAATGTGAAATTAGGGCCATCTGCATGCTCTGGCTTGGTTATGGAGATGTGGCAGGTAAAATGGGGTGAAACATTAGCCAGATGAGGTTATATTATTCTGCTGGGGAATGTAGATGAGGCTGTGTGAAAGATATTGAGCACAACAGTAAAATCTAGCAATAGGCACCTTGCTTTTTTCTTTTTTTTTTTACCACAAAAAAAAAGAACAACCAAAATGCAGCATCTGATTGTAATTGTGCCACAGTCAATGATGGCATGTGTGACTGTTTTATTTTCTAATGTTTGAAAGCCTAGCAAACTGTTTTCCGAAATCATGCTGTAGGAACAAATGTGATGCAGTGGCTTTAGATGTGGTCATTAGTGTCAGCTTCTAACTGGGCGACCCAATCTTACTTCAGAATTGTCAGATTCCTAATGAGCAAGAGGCTTCTTGCTTGTCTTTCTTTTGTTGGATGAAAAAAAAAGCTGTGATCATTTCGCTGTGTCCTAACCAATCATTTGTGACTTTTTCATACACGGTTGGATTTTTGTATGGGGAAAAAAAATCTTGTGAATCATGAAACCGTGCTGAGCAATGAGACTTTTAAGTAGAGAACTAAAGTGACTTCCCCTAGCGAAACAAAATGCTATAACTCTGTACTGAGCAAAACCTGTTTGGCTGTGAATAAGTTCATTCGCTTCCACAGCACTATTTGAGCTGTGTTAGTTTGATCATTTGTTCATTTATTTATTTAATTTAATTTATTTATTTATTTAAAATTGTTTATATATGATTATATATATATATATATATATATATATATATATATATATATATATATATATATATATATGATACATAATATATAATATGAATACTTTTATGTGTATATGTACAATTTACATATACACTATAACATATGAAAACCAATTATGAACTTGATCAATGCTGTGGGAACTAGAATCTGCCAAAGATGCTGACTGTGCTGGCATTTCTTTCCCCATCCAATGTTTACTGGGTGAAAAAAAAGAGCAGTAGTGGCCAAGTGTTCTGAACTACTAATCAGGTTGAAAGTTCAAGCCCTTGTACTGGCAAGTTGTCTCCAGCAAGGTGGACTAAACCTGTGCTCTAATCCCCAGCTCACCTCACAGAATATGTGAAGAAAATACTTTCCCTCAAAAATGTATTAATTGGCGAACTGGAATGTTTGTTTAGTCTGCGCCTCGCACTTAGAGTGCATTTTAATTATAATTATTAAACTTAAATACATACAAAATAATGCTAGGGGAATTAAAAAGTAACTAGAGTTTGTGCAGTGTAACTGTAGCTACTCAGTCTAAAGACTCTATAGTGCTAGCATTAGCTGCTAGTCACTACTTGGTTAGCGCTGTAGATTCTTTAGAGTTTTATGTCTGGCTTCAAAAAATTATATTAAAATGAGAACATTTTGACAATTCCACATATTGAAAGAGTAAAGGAATAAATAATAGGAATGTTTTTAAAGTTTGCTAAAATAAGTAGAACAATTAAGCTCAGTAAAACGCACACACACACACGCACACACACACACACACACACACACACACACACACACACATACACACTTACATACACATCTGTATTAACCAAACTGAGTCTAACAAATGTAAAATATTTAATTTATTTAATTTATTTTATTTTAATCAAATCAATTTAATTTGTGCCAATGTAATCAAAATAATAAAACAAACTCTGTTTTAAAATATTATTTCGAACTTTTGAGCCACTCGCTGCTTCTCGTGGACTATCAGATTTATTTTGCGAGTTACTCTTAGTCAGTTCCAAATGGAATATATATATATATATATATATATATATATATATATATATATATATATATATATATATATATATACACACACACACATACACATATAGCAGATAAGCTTTTAAAGCTTAGCTTGTAAATCTGACAATTCATCCAGTGTTTACTGGGTGAAAAAAAAAAGAGCAGTAGTGGCCAAGTGTTCTGAACTACTAATTAGGTTGTAAGTTCAAGCCCTTGTACTGGCAAGAGTTACTCTTAGTCCAGTTCCAAATGGAAAGTCGCGAACTATTGAGGTCACAAGTGTCAAGGTCGTGTATAGGTATATACTGTGTGTGTGTATATATATATATATATATATATATATATATATATATATATATATATATATATATATATATATATATATATATACACATACACATATAGCAGATAAGCTTTTAAAGCTTAGCTTGTAACTGACAATTACAGGAGCCCTGTAACTCTTTTACATGTGAATACAGTTTTAATCTAGTATACAATGTACAGAAAATAAGCAGTAAATCATCAGACCACATGCCAAACCAAATGGGTTTTTAAATCCTGATTGTGGGATACTCAATGAAGTTGTATGTACAGTATATGCATTTATGTAAAAAGAGATAAGTAGGACTGTGGGATTTTTTTAATTATTCTATTTTAAAATAATTGAGGCTATACAAAAAAAACACATGTAAATAACAATAATGATAATGTCCTCCATGATGAATTTCCCATGAGAGCACATGCAATATCTAGCCTGTGAACTTGTAATTATAATGTTACTCTAGCCATTAGTATTGGAGTCCTGTAAATCGGCTGAATGGTGAAGACAAAAACTTGTAATAGTGCAGGAAAATCTGGTCATTAAGGTGATTGGTGAAGCTTCTTGCTCGAGTGCACAGTTAAAGCAAACTGTGTTACTGAATGACTGTAGGGCACTCGATTAATCCAAATAATAGCTAGAAAGGCAGATGGTGTATTGTGGAGATCCTGCTGCTTTATTTAGGAGATTATTCTTGCTGCTAAAGTCATTTTTTATATTGAATATCACTTTTTTGCTTGCATTCTACTAGCAATTTTCTAGTTAGTCATTTAAATTCCCTTTCATTTACATCTCAGTTACGCAGCAGGAGTGCTGATAAATTGTCTTGAAAATTCTTGGAAGGGAAGAGGATGAGAATTCGGTCCCAGAAGATCTGCACTGGGAATTTGTCTTTACTGCAATCTTTTCAATAACACATCTAATTAAGCTTATTAAATCCTTGAGCAGCATCGGTTTGGCAGGATTAGGTTAATATAGAATGGGATTGGCAAACATCACTGTAGGATTACAGCTGTTAACTAAAAGTTTATCTGCTTCTGGTATCATATCAGTGTGCATGCTTAACCCCATCACATGCTCCTCTGGAGGCTTGCTCAGATTGAGTAGAGAGGATTTAGAGGTAGACATGTTTGGAACATCTTCCTCAACTGTAATGGAAGCAGTGAGATCTGCCTGTTCCAGTGTTGACAGTTATATAGAAAACCAGATCACACAGGGTGATGGTTAATGTGCCATGTCTTTGTGTGGTCACAAAAATCGTTTGCTCTGAGGGGGCGTGGACCTCGTTTAAGTCCTATGTGAATCATCTTAAGAATAGCTTGTTCACAGCAACTTGACAACGTGGCATTAGGCACCCTGACTCAGACCTGCACCAACAACTGCTTTAATCAACCACTTAGATTAGCATCAGTACTTAAACCATGTAGTAATCACGAAGCTCCACAGGGTGCTACAGATGGTGTCGTCTCCTCTCCAATTCACGCCTGTGCTTCACTGTCTATCCTGGTGCTTCATATTCCAAGCTCCTGCTACTTAAGCTAGTAGCACTGTTTAATATTCATCCATATTTTTATAGAGCGTGAATTGAACATGTATTATTCAAAACAGGCGCAGTGGAGCAATACAAATGAATGATTAGCTACCAAGCCACAGTAATAAATCATAAGGGGAGAGTCAGTCACTTCAGAATGTCATAGTCCTCTAAATGCCTCCAAACAGGTATACAGAGAACAAGTGTCACAGATATAATACGCAATGCACAAGTCCTTACTCACAAACTGCAGTCAAGCATCTCTTCTTCCTCTACTACTACTGCTACTACTACATCTGTCACTACTTCTAATACCTCTTTTACCACTAATACCACGTCTACTACTACCAATACAGTACTTATACATTTGCTACTAGTACTTATGCTACTACTAAATCTACAACTACCACTTCTACTACATCTACTACTATCATTACTACTACTACATCTACTAATACTACTACTATAACTACTTCTACTTCTCCTACCACTACTATTATCATTCTACTATTACCGTTTTGACTACTACTTTCATTATTACTGCAGTACTTCTACTTCCTCTACCACTGCTACTGCTACATCTACTACTACTACTTCTCATACAGTTACTACTACTACTTATTCTACTACTTTACTTAAGGTAGAGGCTCCAGGGTTAGATAGCTATATGAAAAAGGTATGTATTCCAAAATAAACAGTTAAAGGCACTTTTCTATTAATACTGCCACTGCCTTTAAAACAGCAGTGCTTATTAACCAAAGCTGAACTTAACCAAATTTTTGTTTAAAAAAGTTTTTAAATTATACCCTGACTTAGCTAAAAAGTATAAGGATGTTTTCTTTATTTTTTTCTTTATTTTTTTTTTACAAAATGACTTCATGCCCAGTATAGCATTGTCTGCTTAATATTCTAAATGTAAATGTTAAGAATGCTGTTTGTCAGTTTTAAATAACTTTAGAGAACCAGTCTACTCTGGTCTAAAACCTGTCTACCCTTGTCTTCTAATGCTTCACATTGGATTTTCATCAATCTAACTCTATCAGTATTTTCTGTACTGTAGTAATATAGTTATCTATATTGTTAAAACAAAACAATAATAATAATTAAAAAAAAATGTAAACCCCCAAATAACAAACAAAAAGGAATGATTTTTCATAAATGAATTCTGGATTCAGTGGATTTTCCCACGCATGGGTATTACCTCCTGGAGCTTATTATTGATACACTCTTACAATTGTCAGCTTAGGTTCTTTGTCACTGCTTGGTATTACTGTTGCTATTATTATTATTATTATTATTATTATTATTGCATATACAGTATGGCTAAATGCTCGAATCTGTTATGGATTGGTAGCGGAGGCAGATGGAAATACAGATGTTATTTATTTACAGTGATACATACTTAACACAAATACCATGAACCAAAAACAAGGAATAATGACCTTTAATGTAACAGCTTGAAAGTAACGCGAGTGGGAGACGATGACAAATTAAAGGGAAGCTGTATATAATATTGCACATTACAAATAAACGTTGATCACGTGTCCAGGCATAAGTCTCATAGTCAGGTAAAGTGCAGAGGCTGATGGGTATTGTAGCTCTTCTCCATATTTGAACTGTTTCACACATTAATAAATAAATCTTTTGATTGGTCGGACACGGCTGTTGTATAAGCAGTACCACTCTGGACCATGCTGTTAAATAATAATAATGCAAATAATGTGCTTGCACGTCTACCAGCATACATTATATTTGTAGTTTTGGTCTATCGTATATGAAACATAGTCTAAAGCTTTTAGATTTTAAAGTTTTTGTATACAGTAATCCCTCATTTATTGCGGTGGTTACATTCCAAAACCTTGCGTGCTAAATGAAAAACTGTGATGAACGAAGGCCACCTTAAAAATGCTCTTTTATTTATACAGTCCTGTACTGTTTTAACATTTTACTTCATTTTATAATGAATAATTATATTTTTATTAATACTTCTTATTATTTCCACATAAAACTCCATAAAAACAACCCCCTATAATTTCTTTGGTCTATCGTGCTATCCGCGAGAGACCGGGAAAATAAATCTAAATATAGTCCATTTGTGCTTCACACACAGGCTTCAGATTCACTGCAACCCTGATCAGCATGGCTTACTACTGATGATAAATGCATAACAAAAAGTATCCTGAATATCTGAAGAGGACACAGTGGTGCACTCTGGTCATATGCTACCTCATTCTACAATATGTGCTTACTGTAGTTCAACTGAAAGAGCTGCCTCCTCTGCTTTTTCAATGCTTGTTAGAGAGAATGATATACACACTCTGGTACTTATGCTACAGATTTATAACACTGGCAATGCATGAGGGGGCTTTATGGATCCTGTTTTTAATGCAACACTGTGAAAGATGCTATCTCAGCTTTATGTGCCAATACTATTTGTGCAAACTGCATGCTCAAAACTTAAGACTGTTAAAACTGGCCAGCCAGCTCTCTATTATGTTGGGTATAAAAAAAAGTAGTTTAAATGGAATTGTGAGTGTGTTAATTGCGTGTCAGAACTACTGAGTGTTGCCTGACATGCCTCACCTTGTGCAAAATACAATTAAAATCTAATTAAATCGAGGCACGTGATATGCACTCCTTGATTGTTAGTTGACGTTCTGCAGACCCTTACACAGCCATGTGTAATTCCTGTGCAGATGCCTCCATTTACTTCAGCGTGTTAATCACCATCTCGTTTCTCAGCAGGCATTGTTAGCCCAGGCAATCTTTGCCACAGTAAGTAGGAGAAAGATGTACATGTGGGTAAAGCAGCTATGATAATACAGTATGTGAACAATATTTCATTTGTAGATCACAGTGTAAATGAAGGCATCAATCATAGTTGTGAGTCTCTGTGTCTAAAGGGCTGTAATTACTGCACTAGAGAAATGAACTGACCATCCTTCAGGCATATATTTCCATTTTTTTTAAATGCTGCCAAATTATAAATGAAGCATGGGGGATGCAGATGGACACTAAGTCCAGCATAATGATTTCAAAATATTGGTATCTCTTTATGACTTTTCTTCACCATTTTCATTTTGTAGCCTTTTAGTAGGGAGAACTGGGGGAAAGCTAAAAGCTATCTGTACATTGTATTTCTTTAATTTAAGAGTAAATCTATGGAAGACCTCTCCTAAAATCTATTATGTACCTTTTAATATAATTAACACTTGGAGACTTGGACTGAAGTGACAAACCTAGCAAATTCGAAACACTCAAGGGCAGTACCAAAATACTCAAATTTAAAAAGCTAGAACATGTTGACATGCTTCCACCCAGTGCCCTGAGCTCCTGCCAGTTTTAGCCCGCACACAGTGTTGAATGTCACACATCCTGGTATGTGGGAGTCTCAATGTCAAAGTCTGACCAGCGACTCCCAATCTGTTTACATTTGTCCAGGTGTGCGACCTTGTGACTCTGTCCAATGGTGTTGCTATTGGCAAATGTAGGATTTTTTTTGGCAGTTTAAGAAGTCTTTTTTAATTCCTCTAAAAACAAGCTAACATCAGGTGTGACGTGCAAGGAGAAGCAAGACATGTAGCACAAATCCAATAAATGAGTAACCAGATTACTAACATTGGTGGGCATTTATTGAAAAAGATGTCAGAGAAAGAAAAAATCTGTACATTATCCTTCCTAAATTCCTTTCATTTAAAAACTTTATAATACTTTAAATTTGTATTACTTGATTATATTTATTTTTATGCACCTTTGTGCAATGATCCTACCTTGTGCAATGACAATAAAGAATTCTATTCTATTCTATTCTATTCTATTCTATTCTATTCTATTCTATTCTATTCAAAACGGAAGAAAAATATATGCTCCAAAAACCAAATGTACAGTTATCTGGCAGTTTGCATTTGTTGTCTGCCATCGACTATAAACTTTCTTTCGGCTTCTTCCATTAGGGGTCACCACAGCGGATCATCCGTATTCATGATCCGCATGTTCGATTTGGCACGTTTTATGCTGGATGCCCTTCCTAACGCAACCCTCCCCATTTATCCAGGCTTGGGACCGGCACTAAGAGTGCACTTGCTTGTGCAACCCTAATGGCTGGGGTTGGTCCCCCTAACCGGGGACCGAAGCAGGGCCGCAGCGGTGAGAGCGCCGCATCCTAACCACTAGACCACCAAGGATCTACAATAACCTAGGAAATTACACAAGCGGCTAGAGGGCCAAGGTGTGGTCTCCTGAAACTTTAAGATAAAAAATTAGACTAAAGTAGTTCAAACCATTTTTAGGGTAAGTAATATATGCAGCCCAAGTTACCTTAAACAAAAACATGAACTCTAACATATCTGTTACAAAATCCCAATAATGCGTATATATATATATATATATATATATATATATATATATATATATATATATATATATATATATATATATATATATATATATATATACAGTTGTGTTCAAAATTATTCAACCCCACTGAAATTGATTGTTTTGGTCGGTTTGACATTGATTATGATCATTCAGTCATCCTGCTTACAATTAAATCAAAGAGGCACGTGTAGGTCAGACAAATATAACATAACATTTATAATGAAATAACCACAAATGTCTTTTCTGAGCTCACATCATTATCAGTTTTATTCAACCCCCAAAGTGACATTCAATCTTAGTACTTAGTACAACATCCTTTTACAGTTATAACAGCTTTTAAACGTGAAGCATAGCTTGACACAAGTGTCTTGCAGCGATCTACGGGTATCTTCGCCCATTCATCATGGGCAAAAGCCTCCAGTTCAGTCACATTCTTAGGCTTGCACTGCAACTGCTTTCTTTAAGTCCCACCAGAGGTTCTCAATCGGATTTAAGTCTGGTGACTGCGATGGCCACTTCAAAATGTTCCAGCCTTTAATCTGCAACCATGCTCTAGTGGACTTGGAGGTATGCTTGGGATCATTGTCCTGTTGAAAGGTCCAACGTCTTCCAAGCCTCAGGTTTGTGACGGACTGCATCACATTGTCATCCAATATCTCCTGGTACTGAAGAGAATTCATGGTACCTTGCACACGCTGAAGCTTCCCAGTACCTGCAGAAGCAAAACAGCCCCAAAGCATGATTGACCCCCCGCCATGCTTCACAGTAGGCAAGGTGTTCTTTTCTTCATAGGCCTTGTTCTTCCTCCTCCAAACATAGCGTTGATCCATGGGCCCAAACAGTTCTAATTTTGTTTCATCAGTCCACAGAACACTATCCCAAAACTTCTGTGGTTTGTCCACATGACTTTTGGCATACTGCAGTCGACTCTTCTTATTCTTTGGGGACAGCAAGGGGGTGCGCCTGGGAGTTCTGGCATGGGGGCCTTCATTACGCAGGGTGCGCCGTATTGTCTGAGCAGAAACTTCAGTACCCACATCTGACAAATCTTTTCTCAGTTCCTCAGCAGTCACACGGGGACTTTTCTCCACTCTACGCTTCA
Source organism: Silurus meridionalis (assembly GCF_014805685.1). Lineage (NCBI taxonomy): Eukaryota > Metazoa > Chordata > Actinopteri > Siluriformes > Siluridae > Silurus > Silurus meridionalis. The sequence continues at coordinate 14,857,805 of NC_060900.1, forward strand.
GGTAGCGCACAGCAGTCGAAGTCAGCATCTTCTTTCTGCCACGACCAGGTAGCGTTTCAACAGTGCCCTTTGCCTTGAATTTGCGAATGATGCTTCCTATGGTGTCTCTTGGTATGTTTAACATCTTTGCAATCTTCTTATAGCCATTGCCCTTCCTGTGAAGAGTAATCACCTGTTCTCTTGTCTTCCTGGACCATTCTCTTGACCTCACCATGTTTGTAACCACACCAGTAAATGTCTAGAAGGAGCTGAGTATCACAGTCATTTTAAAGCTGCCTAATTGGTGCTTATTAGGCTTTATTGCTGCTCCCTGATATCCACAGGTGTTTTCAATACCTGATTGAAAACACTTCATTGAACCTCTGTTCTTCAGAGTGGTAGTCTTTAAGGGGTTGAATAATTATGTCAATGAAGAATTCACAAAAGAAACATTTACTACTGTATTACAAAACTAATTGATGTCATTTTAGTTGCATATGGTTCTTTAAGAAGTCCTTGTAGGATTTCATTCTGAATACAATTACAAATGTACACTAAATTCTAAAACCATTTACAGCATTGGGGTTGAATAATTTTGAACACAACTGTATATATATATATATATATATATATATATATATATATATATATATATATATATATATATATATGTAAACATACTATATGTCATGATATTTGGCTTTGCCCTGGTATCTACTGCTTATTGAGGTTGAAGGGCAGAAGCGACATCAGGATGACACATTTCACATTGATTTATGCAAATATCCTTCAACTAGCATATGAAACCGGGAGGTATCATTCCCATAAAGTCGCCAAAGGTTATGCAACCTGTGAATGAAGATGCTGTTATAAAGACCAGTGTTGGTGCACTGTTTGAGTCACAGCGGCATTCCCTGAGTCATTTAGAGGCTAATGGAGTATTTCCTCTCCAGCAACATTATCTTGATGTACGCTCATAAGCGAGGAGCCTTAGCCACCGAGAATGGGCTGAACTCTCTTCACAGTCTAGCAATGTATGAGTCAGAAAAACCTAACAAAGGAGAAACCAGATATAGATAGTAATGTATGTGTAACTCTCAATAAGGGGTGGCAAATAGTTGAATACTTTCTCATGCGTATGCACATGCATAGCAAGACATTTAGCAAACCCACAGAAAACTGTTTATATTGGAATACATACCTTTTTTATATAGCCATCTAACCGTGGAGCCTTGTGCTCAAGCTGCAGCCAGATTGATGCTGATGCTGAAGAACACAAGGAGCCCTTTTAGTAATCCTTTGTTCTTTGAACAATGGTTAAATGCATAACCAGCATCTGTCTCATCTTTAAGTGATGCCTATAAGGATCAATAGATGTCAATAGATGAGGCTGAGTGATCAGTCAATAGACCATGTCCTCTCTCCCAATGTTGTTGACTTGCTACAAACAGTGTTTCAAACAAGCTAATGATGCAAACCATTGGCCATATTAGTCTTCTAGTCAGGACATTTGGAAAACTTTGAGTGCAGACATTGAGGAAAACAGAATGTGTACATTTAAATTAAATGTTTTTTTTTTTTAACTCATACAGAAAATGAGAATTAGTTAAATGTGTGCAACACCTTTCTTCCTAACCCAGGAGACCAATCCAAGGATGTGAAGTTAATACTCCTGTAGTGGTTATTATTCCCAAATGTACTTGTTCCTTGAGCAAAGGATGCAATTTTAGAAACAGAGAGACTCTATTGTGTGTTTGTGAAAAATGTCTTTATATTTGCCTAAAAAACAAATTCAGGATTTTAGGACAATCTAATTTATTTCTTTATACACAGAACGGAACAAACAAGCTTGTTTGATGATGTGATTTGATTAAAATTCCCTCTGAGTGATTTCAGTCATTTTGTAGCACACCTGTTTATTTGAAGTAAACCAAAAGGAAAAATGAGATGCGCTGTGACATGCTTGCTTACTTCGACTATTTAATCGACTTCGACTATAATCTCTGGATTGAGAAGAAATGGTCTATTTTTACTCCTAAGTTCTTGTCAGTTCTTTATACCCAGGTCTGTCGTAAACCCAATTAGTCCAATCAAACACATGGTATCAGAAAGCAAAAAACTTCCAATGTTAGCTTATGTTGCTTATGTTGTAAATCGGTTATGGAAAATAGTACTTCTCAAATGGACTGAAAATCAGTATGACAGTTCATTGTACAGCACACCTACAGCCAACTGCAGAATTATTGGTATCCTTTTAAAAGAATGGGGAACAATTATTTTTTAAATAAATCAACATTACACATAACAGCAAGCTGTGTGCAAATTTGGATGAGAAAAACATCTGGAAAATTGTGCTGGCCATATGAGAACAAAATTATATATTTTCACCATGCACACCCGCAGTAAAGCTTCAGGGCTATTTGTGGCTTGTGTTCCAAACACTGTCATGAAGATTGATGCCATTAATTCTGCTTTGGCTATGAGGTTAGCCATAACTTAAGTTGCCTAATTAAATTTTTTAGCAAGATAATGAGCCCAAACAAACATCTAAATCCGAGAGAGAGAAAAACAGTGAAAATGGTGTCTTTCAGTTTATTAAAATTTTTTTTACCACAGTACGATTTAAGTCCAAAAAATGTGATTTCATTTTTTTAATTTTGAAGGATCAATCAGGCATTTATTTCCTAATTGTACAGCTGATCACATTTGTTTACTGGAGACACAATGGACTTTTTTTGTGATGCACAAGTAATAATAGGCAACATTTGTGTTTTTAGTTGCTGTATTAAATTTGAAAGTGGAACATCCTGAACTGTTGCATGTAGAAGTACTGCAGTTACTCTTCAGCTAATCATTTAATTCACTTCCAATGAGCAAGCCTTTGAAGTTTCTCTTCCCAGTCTGTAGGAGATGAGTGGAGGATCATTTAAAAACAAAAAGTGGTTTCAGGGTTCTCCTGCAGGATTTAACATTTTTTAAAGTGTTTTATTCTGCCAGTTTTATTAGTAGGATGATAAGTGAGCACCAAAGGAATTCGTTCTGTCCTAGCAGTGGATTGTGTAGAGGTCATCCATTCTGTCAGTAGTGCTAATAAAGGCTATGGCTATGATCTGTGACTTTCTTAGGGATTCCACAGTTATAAATATAATCACACTTTTAATCTTTTTGGAGAAAGTTTTAATTCTCACTTCAAATGTATTTAAATTGGTTTAGCTCAGAATAAGGAATGTAATTTTTGCAGTGTTTGGGATGGGCAGAGTTTTACTGTAAACAGGGATGAGTCTATAGGTTTATTACAGTCAGTAGTCATCAAGGATTATCTTTTTAATCCAAAGATTTTATAGTATACTTAAACCTATGAGGGCCACATCCAAGTAGATTATATGGCTATTAAGATTTTAGTCACAAGAATTTGGAACATGGCTGGGAGGATGCTGATGCTGGACGATAGGGCTTGGGCAGTCCTTCCATTTCATCCAAAAGGTCTTCATTGGGGTGGAGGTCAGATTTCTGTGCGGGCCAATCAAATTGCATAAATTGTCATGTTGCAGCCTAATATTCTACACTCAGTACCCTATATTGACAAAGTGAAAACAAAATTTTAGAAATGTCTGTATTTCTTTTGTTAGAATATCACATGTACACTATTTAAGTATTCAGAGGGCTCTTGATAGGGCCATTGTAGGATATTCACAGAGTTGTCCCTGAGCCACTGCTCCTGTTGTCATGTAGGAATGTGAACCTTCAACCAAGTCTGAGGTCTTAAACATTGTGGAACAGGTTTTTATAGAGGATATCTCCGTACTTTGCTCTTTTTAGCTTTCCCTCAACTCTGAAAAGTTGCCAAGTCCCTGCTGCAGAAAAACACCCTACAGAATGATGCTGTCACCATCATGCTTTACTTTTGGGATGGTTTTGGGCAGGTGATGAGCAGTGCCTAGTTTTCTTCAGACATAACGTTTAGAATTGATGCCAAACAGTTTAATCCTGGGTTCATCAGACCAGAGAATCTTGTTTCATACAGTCTAGGAGTACTTTAGGTGCCTGTTGACAAACTCTAAGCAGGCTTCCATGGATTTTGGACTGGGGAGAGGCTTTTCTCTAGCCACTCTGCCATGAAGTCAGATTAGTGGAGGGAATAAAAAGAAAACTCAGTGCTACAACATACAAAGATGTTTTTCCAAGTTTGAGGCAACGGTTTGGTGAAGACTGACATATGGCTCTGAAGATCAGGTGTTCATACACTTTTGGCCTTATAATGTACAGTATATGAACAGTGCAGATACATGGCCAGTGAATTGGTTGAAGAAATTTTGCTAGACAAATCCAGTGAGACAGTCTGCATAGGAACATCCTATTGCAGTTTTTCTTTAATTTGACAGTAAATCTCAAAGCTATAGACTAAAAGAGTTAAGCTTGTTCTAACAACCTTAACAGTAGCAGTAGGTCTGTTCTGGTTTCCCATAACTTTAAGTGTTCAGTGCAATATGTTATAGGTGATAGTCTTCTACATCACACATGGAATGCCCATGAGAAATAAACAAAATATTTGAAATGCTGCAGAGATTGTCATGAAAACAGGACCTTTCTGTCAACTTGGATGGCTAAAACCTCTTGGCTTTAATTTGTGAATGTTCTGAGAGTCAGAAGGATTATTTTGATTTCTTTATCTGTAAATAATAAATGTATGATTCATATTTTTTAGCCCTGGAGAGAGAAAGAAATAGCAGAAAGAAAATAGACAAGGGGGTGCAGAGGTTATACAATTAATGCTTACACATAATTGCTAAATGAGTTGCTGTGCATAACAGATGCGGACAATCTACTGATTTTAAGCCTCATGTAAGTTAACCCTCATATGAGCTCCTACTTTTAACACACTTTTTTCAGCATATTTTGTTGATTTATTGACTAAAGCTGTAGCTATATGTCTAACCATCATAAAGAAGATGGTTTGTTGGAATAAAGTCATTTTGCGATTGAGCTGCTGTCTTACACAAAATAATTGCTGATCGTTTCCGCCTACCAGTTATGCATTTATTGAGTACATAGTGTGTTTCACCAGTTCAACATCAATGGTCCTAACGTAATCAACTGGTAAAGGTAACTCAAATCAATAGTAATTTCTTGTTGTGATATATAGCAAGAACATTCTCCCGTTCAACACACACTGTTTATAATTGAAACTACTAGCCAAGTATGTAGAAGCTCATGTGTGCAGAACCTGCTTTCTTCAGGAGCCAAAAAAAATATATACTGTAAATAGGTTGTTTTTAGAAAGGAGGCTTGTATTACATTTATGCATTTATGTTGGAGACTTATATTATTACTCATAGAAATGCATTTGATCTGCAATTAATAATGTAGTTAAAATACAATCAGAAGAAATGCTTCTTTATATGCTATATATGTTTTATTCTTTATAATGCTATATAGGTTTAGATATGTGTATGATTTGTGTGTGTACACAGTGATTTTCAGCCCGTACACTTTATGTGGTGGATTTTAAATGGATTATAATTGCCACTTTTACTCATCAGTCTACACTTATTCTCCCATAATTATGCAGTGGAAACGTTTTTCCTTTTTTTTTTTTTTTTTTTACAGAATTTTTTAAAATCAAAAACTGATATTTCTTATTCACAAAAGTATTTAGTACTTTATAGATGCCTCTTCATAAGCAAATACAGCTGCAAGTTTTCTTTTCTGTCTCTACAAGCTTTGCCCAGCTGGATTTGAGCAGTTTATTGGATTTTTCATGGCAAAGCTTAAGCTTTTCAGATTGGCTGGTGAGCATCTGTGAACTGCCATCTAGAGGTCTTTCCATAAATGCTGGATAGTGTGTAGGTCTGTGCTTTGATTGGGGTACTCAAGGACATGTTCCGATAAAGCCACTTCAGTGTTGTTTTGACTGTATGATTGGGGTTATTGTTTTGCTGGAAGGTGAACTGTTGCCCCAGAGTGTGTGTCTGGAGATGGATTTCTTTAAAGATGTCCCTGGGTTTTTCTGAATTCCTCATCACTCAACAGTCTTCCTGCCACTAGTAGCCCCCTACAGAGTCAAACAGTCTGACATGAAGCCACTCTGACATGAAGGCGTATTTAAAAGGCTTAATTAGTGCTGTAAAGATGTTTGTCCAAACACGTATTGTACTGTACTTTGTATGGAACTTTTGAATCTTTTAAAGAGTAGCATTTGGGTTCTTTCTATCACCAAATCATTATTTCCTGATGCCCAATTGGCCAGACAGCTAACTATTCAATTCAATTCATTTCATCAGATAATGCAGCAATAAAGAATGAATAAGATTGTTCCTAATAATTGTAAGTTTGTCCCTAATAAGCAGGCCAGTGGCAACTAGGCCGGGAAAAAAGTCCTTGAGATGGCATAAGGAAAAACCTTAGAAGGGAACCAGGCTCAAGAGGGACCCATTCTCATCTGGGTTGCATCGAATGCCTATTCATTAGAGTAAAACTTAATAAAGGTGTGCAGTGATGACCAAACTAACTACAACTCTTGAACCATCTAACGTTGTGCGACATTCTTCAATTGCACAATATTATGAAAGTCGTCACAATTGTCCTTGCCTTGATCTATGCTTTTATTGTTTTAAATGTGGAGATATACAGACTTTTACTTGGATTGTATGGCTGGATTATTGTCCTGACAATGCAATGTAAATCATGGGCCCTTCTAAACCCTGGTGTGTGTCTTTTCAAACTATGTCTAATCAATTCTGATTGCAACAGGTGGACTCCGATTGAGTTTTAGACACATTTCAGGGATAATTAAAGCAAATAGGATGCACCTGACAACATTTTGGACTAGCACAGCGAAAGGATCTGATACCTTTTGTGACAAGAGATTTCTGTTTTAGTTATTTTTAAATTCATTTTCAAGTAATTCTACTGTTTTAAAGTTTGTCTTTACAGGAGATGATGTATAGATTGATTAATAAAATGCCAAATATATAAATTCCAAATCAAACACAGTAAAGTGTAATAGTAATGGGGTCTGAAATCTTTCCAAATCCACTGTATACATGCTTACGATGCATAAACCGGTCAAAAGTACCAAGTGGTGAAATGTGTGTTTATATAGGTATAACATATTGTACAATATTTTAGTCACTAAACAATGTTTACTTATTTGCTTACATGACCAAATGGGAAAATTTGTCATCACAGAAATGTAAAAGACAAACAAAAAAACATTTACTGTACAAAACAACAAATAAGCAAGCAACTAAAAAAGCTCATGCAAAAGAAGTTACTGCAATATACGTGGTATTAGCAGTTATAATTATATAAGTGATGGAAAATGGAATTCATACTAATAAATTAAATAAAAAGAGAACAAAAGACACTATATTATATACATAGATATTTTACATGTATATGTGTATATGCAGTAATTATAATTCTTATGTTCTTTGAGAAAAGTGGATTCTTGAGCTCGATATGACTCGGTCACAAACTTTGTTGTTGGCATTTTGTTATGATTACCAGCACTGACAGCGACACTGAATTTGATATCAAACCTCTTCGATTTTCTGTCTTTTCTCATTTCACAAGTCTATATCTGAGAAGAATGTTATAAAAAACAGACACACGGATATAAGCATTATTGAGGGAAATTGCAATTACTGTACTGTAGTGTAAATCAGAAGCACAGCTTGATAGAAATTAGCTTCATGACCTATGAGTTACAATATTGTATAGTGTAGGTACATGACAATACTTAGGTGTAAACAATAATTTTATCCTAAACGAATTACTTACCAAGTGGAATAGTTATATATTTATTGAGAATCGTGTTTTTTTTCTTTTGCTAGACACACCATTCTTAGATTCTAGTCTTATATTAAGGTCTCAAAATGCAAAAGCAAAGGCTACAGCATAAAAATTTTAATTTTTATTTTAAGTGCTTGTCGTCACCAAGCGATTTCATTTTATCACCATATATAACAGAAATAGTGGCAATAACAGTTCAGTGCCACAATACCAGTTAAGCAGTGAGTGATTGGTTCTGTCCTGACAGTAATGTGACTCATTATACAATCTTATTGCTTTGGGGCACAGGGACCCAACATTGTGCTCCCTGGTGTGTGTATCTTTCTATCCCTGAAGAAGCTTCTATACTTATTCAAAGTGGCATGTAGAGAATGGAAGTTATTGCCCATTATGGTTAAAAGTTAGACTTTTCTTAGTTCTACACCAGTTTCCACCAAACTGTATTTAATTGATAAGACAATGCTAAACTATTTTATGACGTTCTAAACCTTATTTGCAGGGAAAAAAAACAATGCCACCATACCAACTTTTGACCGCACAAAATAATGCACTAACAATGACAGCCTGTTGGAAAATCCATAGTGCAGAAGAGAGCCACTCACTGTAGTCACACAGTCTCTTTCAGAATTAGAAGCAGCTCCGACTTCTCTCCCACACTGTCTTAGTGTTCGTTACCCATTACCAGTTTATCATTCATGACCACCCTGGGATATCCCCATGTCATCACCAATTAAACATAAACTCCTTAAGTAATGATTCTCCTTTATATAGCAAATGTCGAGGCACAGCTAAGAAATGTTCAATATTACAGGCACATTTCAAGTAAAGAGAATATTTCACAAATTGCACTAATGGCTACAACGGTGGTTCAAACAGAAGGAAATTAACTTAGACAAAAAAAAAAAGGAAGGAAGCTGAATGCCTGGAAATTATAAACTACACACAAGGAATTTGGTTCCAGCTGTTTGTAACTCTCAAAAGTACAGACATAAATAAAACCTATACATGATAAAACAGACAAGACAATACAAAAACAGACTATACAAGACAATAAAGACAATATGAGACAGTATAGACAGTGTGGGTAATAAATAAGGATACAGATCAGTAATGTACATAAAGTGTGAGAGTGCATGGTAGTGCAAATGACAATATTGTGTGCCAGGTATGATAGATAGTTTACTATAGAACTTTGTACTTTATATATATATATATATATATATATATATATATATATATATATATATATATATATATATATATATATATATATATATAGCAGCCATAGTGTGTGCAAAATATACAGATAATGTGATGACTGAGTTCTGTGTGGTACTTAGATAGATATTAGCAGGGAATATAATTATGGTCAGTTGTTAGTGAGGGTGATTGCTTGGGGAAAGAAACTGTTTCTATGTCTTACGCTTATCTTAAGTTCCTGTGTCTTAAGCTTATCTTTATATCCTGAAAAAAAAAGAAAATAGAAACATGAGTGTTAATAGTCAACAGCTACAGTACCTCTTCAGTGTGAAGGAACTGCATATTCATGTACACTGGTCTTTTAAAAGACAGCAAAATCTGACAGTAACTTATTATATAACCCTGTTAATCCTACATGGCTAATAAACTGGGACAAGCACATCACTGCGGTTATGACAACAAGCATGCAAAATACTTCAAAACCAAAGTGTTATCATAGGGTTACACAAGTTTTTCAAGTGGGGAATCGAGTGGGTTTATGTTAATGAACAAAACAACAAAACACTAACAAACAAATACATAAATAAAATACTAAATGTGCTAGAAAAGCTCTGCCCTCAGCAGATTTTATTCAATGACTCACCAAAACCATTTAGTCAAAATGAACTTTATAAAAGAATTCAGTACTAAGGTATGTTGCAGTTGCAAACTGTATTGATAAGTGTGACTTATATGGCCTGTGGCTTTATCTAAAAAGTGGTTATATGAAGCTGAAGAATTTAATTACTTGATAAAAATTGACCTAACTGAGTACTACTTTAGTTTAATTAACCACTGTGTACAATTCTCAAATCCAAAGCACCACAAACAATTCATTTCTACATAAATGTTTTTTTATTATTGTTGTTACACTACATTCTTTTTTTTTTTTTTTTTTGTATTACTACATGATTATCAATATAAATAGCTTCTTCGTGTCAGTGTAAGAGTTCTTGTATGCATGAAAGAAAATGGAAAAAACAAAAACAAGACTGTGATCATATAGGCAAAAGATAAAAGCATACTGTGCCAAAGTCCTAGGGTGTAGATGGGGTTTGCAGAAACCAGCTTTTCCAGGTGATAGTCTACTGCTCAGCCTTGACAGTGTTTGGGTATCTGTTTCTTGTGGAAAATGTTATTTTTTTATATTGTGCTTTAGAGCAAATGCATCACAAAGATAGATCCTACAGTTTAGACCCTGTGGTTACATTTGACCGGTCTCTAGCTTTTACTTCAAGTTAAAACAAGAACAGGAACCAACTAACAAAAACAAAAAAATAGCAGCAAAATGTTTAACTTTAGGTATTAAGGTTAAGGTTAGGTGTAGACTTAGCATTAACTAGCTGCATTATTAATTATGTCCGTGAAAGGTTCTTACAAGGTTAATGGGAGAAACGTGTGTGTGTGTGTGTGTGCGTGTGTGGACAGTCATGAGGTGCTAACAACACACCGAGTAATGGGAGTGCAGCTCCAGAACACTATCCATATCCAGCAGCTGTTTCACTCATTGCTAACTCTGATGAATGCACTCATGTAGACGCAAGCAGCCAAACAACACCATATGATGCTTGAGCTCAGCTTAGACTGACCTTGCATAAACAATTACCAACACAAAAGCACTTAACATTTAGAGTATAAACAGCCTTGATCCAGAATCACTGAAGCTTATAGGCTAGTTTCTTTCCCTACCATAGCCTACAATATGCAAATGTTAGATTTTAGGTTAGATTTTCTTTTAATTTTCCAATATTGTATCATGACAGTTTATGTGCAAATGGAACCCTCTAATTGAGAAACAAACATTTCAGACAACTAATCAAATAAGCATTTTTAAGTTCAGGTCAGAGCATTTGATTGTATTGACTCCCGGATAAAAAATATAAAATAATTTACAAGAAGACTTTGAAAAAGCTAATTGTGGCACAGGAGCATCTCAGAAATGCATTTGTTTAATTCTTTCTTTAAAAATAATAATTTTTGTTAAGTTAAATATTAAAACCTTTATATTTTGCCATTTTGTTCTTGGCCCATTTGTTTGCCCAGGAGTGTAAATGAACTCTAGATGAGCCAGTGTTTGATGGTGACTTATCTCAGACACTGAACTGTGAAGTGCTCATCTATTAATGGTGAATTGGAGCACTAGAAGTGAAATTACAGTGGCAGATAATCAGCATTCTCACTGCCCAACATCCTCCAGAGAAATAACATTCTAGCAAATCCTGAATCACTTCTTATATGCTCTGGTAGGAAAATAGGCTAATCCTGGGTGGGGTTTGTCCACTAAAATGCTTATTGTAAATATATAAGGCTGTATCCTTGTCCTGATTTAACCTGGAATAGGCTTCAGATTGACCCAGTGGTGGGCTGTCAGGGCCAGCAATGCCTTCTCTGCTGGCCTAAACACAATCAAAAGTACTGACCTAGATTTACAACCTAAGTTCTAATATTTGTTCCATGAATTTGTATACATTTATTCCCAACAGCGTTTCTCTTGGCTGCACTGCTTCCAGTATGTGTATGTAGATGTTTTGTCCAATCAGATTTCAGCCTCTATGTGCAATCTAATCTGAACAGGGCCTTCAGATTCAGTAGTGCTGGCCCATGTACCTAGACTATATTGGCAATGGGTCTGTTTCTTTAACCAATCAGATTTCAGCTCTGCACACATGAATACATCTGAGTTAGACTTTTGTATGCCCACAATGGCTGACAAAAGAAGAGAAATTGATTTGGCCTCAGACATTCTTAACATTTTCAAGAAAAGCTAGACATCGTGAGAAGAGGTCGGCCAACCCCGAAGCTAGCTAGCTTGTCTCAGCTTGGGAAAGGGTTTGTTCCCCCTTTTAGAATAGTGCCTATGAGCGGTACCACTGGCTTACAGCCTCCAGGAGCGTTGTAAATTATGAGTATGCATCTCTGGTGAGTAGGTTGTATTTAATTTACATTTTTAATGTTTTTGTCATGTAAATATTGATTCTGAACTGCTCTAGATGATGTAGGTGGCACAGTTGCGGTTGTAGTGTAGAGGTTTGGAGCATGCTTTAATAAAATGGTATTCATATGTGAAATGCCTCTCTCTCTGTAATGCTATGCGTTGTTATGTTTCGTTTTGTATAGTATTGATGGTTTCTATAATTGCTAAGTTAATGAGGTGACATTAAGAGGTGGATTAAGTCGGGTAAGTCCCCACTGAAGGCCCAGGTACCAAATGCACGGCACGCCACTGGATTGACCATATCACTTATCAGAATTAAACTCTTAATCAAAAAAGAATAAATGCTTAACTTAGAGACAGAACAAGCAGGCACTGTAGATGCTGTTATACCGTGACAAAATTGAACACTTACATTCAAATCATGAAGATTTTAATGGAGTCAATATTGATCCAGTCACAAGCTATTAAACGTTATGCACACACAGACCACTTCTCGCTTCTTTTATTCAGGTTATTTCTTCTCACTGTAATTATGATTGTAGAGATGTGTGCAACTGCAGTGGTCTTTGTTGTTAATAAAAAAAAATAGAAAAAAGGTAAATGAGCTACTAAATATACAACACTGTGCCAAGAAACTCTCAGAAAGATGTGTCAGTATTATGTTCATACGATATGCACATTATTATGCATTAAATATGCATATGGATTTGATTTTCAGATCATACATTTATATATTCAGCCTTATGGACAGTGCAGAAAGAAGACTGACATTAGCTTCTTTAATTAGGGACAGTGTTCTTAAGACTGTCCTACATTTACATAAGCCCTTCATTAAAAGTGACATTTCTTAAGGCTTATTCTAACAAATGACTAAAAACTGCTTTTTTAAATTTTGACAAGTTTGCATAACACCTTAAAGTTGAAGTTATGTATTGACACTTGGGCTGCATCGGTTCGAACTCAGAGTCACCTAATGGTAATGATGTGACAGAACTTGTCATAGATTTTCATAAAAATGAAATGTCAGGATTGTCTTTTACAATGCTGTAGCATTACAATTTCTCTGCACTGGAATAAAGAGGCCCAAACCTGCTCCAGCATGACAAGACCCCCTTTGAAAAATGTAAGATCTATGAAGTCATAGTTTGGCTCAAACTATGTCTGAACCCCACTGAACAACTTTGGAACATGAACTGGAACACTGACTTCATACCAGTACGTTCTCCCCTCAAAATCACTGCCTGACTTTACTAATGGTCTTCACGAATGCTTCAATAATACTGAAGCCTTCCCAGGAGAATAGAGAATTATAAATATAAATAGGGGATTGAATATATAATGTTTTATTCAATATATAATGTTCAACAAGTAAATATGGGTCAGCATGATTTTCCTTATGGTTTTATAGTTTCTGTCTATCTCTGATGTATGAGTGGGTGGATTAGACTTAATTACATTACCACCAAGGTGGAAATGTTCATGCATGGAGTTCTGAGATGGACATAAACCTCCAGGGTGCATTCTCTGTACAGATTAAAGCCATGAATAAATTATTGAATTGAACATCCTAATAATCTGTAGGTTAAAATCATCTACATTAAATGAATCTAATATACTTAAAAAAAAAAATAAAGAATAGAATAGTTTAAAATGCAGTGTTTTTGACAGCTAATTTTTTCCCCCTGGTATATCGGAGTGTAATTGGGTATGTTTTTACCCGGCACATACTGCTTGTCTTCTCTATTACCTGTCAGAAAACCCAATAAAATCAGCAGCCTTCATATTGTAAGAAACTATAGCAGGCCTGAAAATACCATCCAAGATGACCATTGTGTTAGAGAAGATATGGCTCAGCTCATCATTCCTCCAGGGGAAAAATTATTCCACTTGAAAAAAATTATGGTGGAAGGCACATATTTATTTCACAGTGCTTATCAATTTTTATCTAAAATTTTTTTATAGCAGTGGCAAAAAACATAGGTCTTTCATGAATAAATTTATCATAATCACATTGTTAAAGAGGAACTATTGACTAGCTTGTGTGGAGTCTGTCAGATACAACTGAGAGAAAGGAGAGAGCCCTAATAATAGAGAGATCCACATTTCTCTCTCTCTCTCTCTCTCTCTCTCTCTCTCTCTCTCTCTGTCTGTCTCTCTTGTATGCATCTTGTTGAATATACCTGTTGTAATCTTTCAGAAAATGATTTTTACCCTGGCTAATTAATCTGTGTAAAAATCATTTTCTGAAAGTTTAAAAGGAATTGAGAGTGGGGGAAGCTTTTGATGAAGGAGTGTTGGAATAAATATAAAAAAAGGGGGAAACAGAGGCTGGGTGTGCAGGGCAACTTTTAACCGGATTTTTTAATCCACAATTTGTTTTATGTTTGGAAATATCAGGAGCTCCATCCACATTAAATGATCAGAACAGATGACAGGAGCTACTGTTAAAAAACATAAGGTATAGATGAAAAATCTGTTTTCCTCTGTACTGAGGTGTAATACTTAAATAAATATTTAATTGCCTCCTGGACATCACAGATGGCACTCTGAATAAATATTTTAATTGAAATGTATACTTCCTGTCGATATTTCAAACACGCAAAGATGACATGCAAGTCACCAGGTACTGTACTGTGAAGTCACTATTAGGTGTTCATACTAGTTTCCATCATAATCAGTGGGTGGCACAACTAGCATTTCACTTTTGTAGTTTTGAACATTCTGGAGGGAGAATGTTTGCTTAAAAATACAACAGTGTAACATATCATGCATCATACATCATATCATATAGGAAATTAAGTGTCATGGGCACTCTGTCATAGGCCAAATGCGCTCTGCTGCCTGGAAATCTTTGCACCAAGTTGCTCTATATTGCATAAAGTTAAACTTTTTGCAATTTTGTTGCATCTCTAAACACAAACACATCTACCCACCAATGGGTTTCCTGTCAGATTAAAGCCAGATTAAGATTACAGATGTTTAGGTCAGATGAAATGTTACAGATGTTTTTCTTAAAACATTTTACTTCCATGTCATGTTTACATAGATTTGGGATATATATATATATATATATATATATATATATATATATATATATATATATATATATATATATATATATATATGCATGCATGCAATCTTTGCCTAATCATCTATTATAATAATCCACACCATACACACATACAAAATGTTAAGTAACATATAGAATAAAATAGTCTCTGTTTCCCTGTAGTGTCATTATTCTTTAGCTTTCGAGCTACAGCTGTGACATACTGTATTGCTCATTACTGCTGCTGTGCGATGGCTCTCAGTTTCATGACCCTTCTCGCACAACTCAGGCACATTTATTTCTATTAATATCTGCCATTCAGACTAAGAGCCTCCTTTTTTGCCGCCTTTGAAATATTAACGAGTGGTTTTGTAAATGTGGATCGCTAAAGGCGTGTGTGGACGTTTGAACCATGTCAGTACAGTAATATAGCATGAACAAAAAGCACTCAAACATGCACACTGTGGATGCCACAAATAGCTCTGTCAACTCCCAGGACTTAGAGCTGTCATTTAAAGGGGGTGTTTTTACACAACACAGCTTACAGATTAACCTGTCAATCATAAAATTGTGGATTTAAAATAAATTCCCTTCTAATAAACTGTTCATTCAGAGGAACACAAGAGCAGGTTGGCTGGCCTTATATTCTATAGTAGATTATCTTTAAATGGTTTTCTTGCTTAGTGTGTGGTGGATCTACAAGGCAGGAGAATTCAGCCCCTGGACAGGTCACCAGTTCATCACAGGCCACACTTTACACCTTCACATGTTCATTCACACTTCGAGTTCACCAGAACCCAGAGGAAAACCCACATGGAAACAGAGTGAGCGAGTAGTGTGAAACTGCCCACAGACAATAATTTGAGCTGAGAATCGAACCCAGTACTCTGGAGCTGTGAGGCATTATGCTACCCACTGAACACTTGGGCAGCAAGTGGTCAAGTGATCGAGTGATTAGTGTATAGACATCAACTAGACAGGGTTTAATCAGCAAACATGAATGAGGGATCAAGGATTATTAAGAATAATTAAGAGAGCCAAATATCGAAATCTTGGTATTCTCACATACAGAATATGCTGTGTGTGTATGTGTGTGTGTGTGTGTGTGTGTGTGTGTGTGTGTGTGTGACAGAGAAGCAGAAAGTAAGAGAGAGAGAGAGAGAGATAGAGAGAGAGAGAGAGAGAGAGAGAGAGAGAGAGAGAGAGATAAACAGTTGAAAGTCTGAGGTTTTGACCAAAAATCTTTTGAGAAAAATAAAACAACATAATAATAATAATAATAATAATAATAATAATAATGATAATAATAATAATAATAATAATAATAATAATAATTATTATTATTATTATATTATTAAAGTATTTAAGTTTTTTTCAAGTACACAGTATAAAAAATGCAGCAGTGAATGCAGTTTAATCATGCCTAAGATCTGCTAAAAGCCTGTTTACTCAATCATAATGTTGCAATGTGCTAGTTCATTTTCCATTTCAAATGTGCAATTATTTAAAATTTGGCAGTGATGTTTCCCATTCACAGATTAGGTTATAAATGTAGTCGTACAGTTCTTTGAATGTTTAATTGCCACTCCTTCTGAATGAGAAAGAAATTTACAGTGTACATTTGCATTCATACATTATTTGTAAACGCTACAACTTGTGAACAGAGGAGCTAGACAAACCTAAAGCTTTTTATCTGTGCTGAAAAAATGTGCAGAGTAGTAACAGGCCAGAAGAGTCTTGTATATGTGTACCCTCAGAGATTCTCTTGAGCCACAGGGACTGCTGCAGGATCTTGGGTCTTATCTCTGTACTTCTCTTTTTCATTCAGTGTGCTGTTTTATCTTACAGCAGATGTGTGGCTTTTGCTTTAGATTGGACAAGGTTTTTTTTTCACCTCTTGTTCGGATGCTGCTCCTGGTTCGCTCAGCTGCTGAAAGGTGAATACATAAACCTGACAGTGTAAAAGTTATCTAAGCTAGTGCTCACATTTTCATGGCTTCAAGTTGATGAATGTATTCACATTTTCCTGATTCCTGACAAAACAAAAAAACAAACAAACGAGTACACAGTGTAAGAAAAAAAGACAAAGAATTACATGTAATTAAAAAAAGCTTCTATTTGTGCATTTATAAAGTACACTGTGTACATTGAACTTCTATGTTTTCGATCTAGAACTTGTAGACCTTGCGATTTTTTACTCTTGACATCTCTTTTAGATCTAAATCTAACATCAAATTTGTCATTTACATTTGTTATGCCTTGCTACCCACATTTGTCTTAACAGCTTTTTTGCTATGTTGTTCGAAACCATAAGCTGTATTTTTTTCCATTTTGCATGGCCTCAATCCAATGTAGATATATAATTCCTGCTTAGTCTTACATTTAACCCTGATAAACAACTCCGCACGCATCAAGCCGGATAATTAGTGTGACTATTTATGCAAAATATGCACCTCGAAAAACATCATCTGTGAGGGAATCCAGCAGCACTCTCATGCATACGAGGCATTAACAACATCAAGCTCTGTAAAACATTGCGAGGGTACAATAGATATATGTGTGTGTGTGTGTGTGTGTGTGTGTGTGTGTGTGTGTGTGTGTGTGTGTGTGTGTGAAAGTGAGTGAGACTTCAAGTGTCCTAATTTGCATGTTCTCAGGGAGTAAGTAGGTTTACTAGAAAGTTCACTATTAGTAAGTTGGCAGCAGATGCAGACCTTATACGGTCTAAGATACTGTTAGAATATATAGTAAGATTTTTTTTAAATGTTTTGTTGACAGAGCAAAAAGATTTAAAGTATTTGACCATGGTGTATATGAAATGTCTGTAAGTTATTTGTTTCAATGTTTCTGTTTACAGAACTGCAATAGCATGCAGTATTTCTATCGAAGGAATAACTGTACAAATAGAAATAATCGTGGTGTTGTACTTCGTGCCTGCTGCTGGCTCACAGCTATGCTGACATTCTTTACAATGGCACTCTTAATCATACGATATTGCTTAAGCATACAGTATGTTAAAGATTCCTTCTTGGCATTACAGTTCCCATGTATGTGTTTGTTTCTTTTTTTAGTCCTGTCACCTTCCCTGTTTTGTAATTGGTCTATTTACTGATTATGCCTGTTTGTGTACGTTTTGTGTGCGATTTTCTTTAGTTTGTCCATTTCTATGATGACAGTCTGTTGACCCTTTTTTGTCTTATTTCTGGTTCTGATGATGGATTACTGTTGGTGTGCTAATGATAAATATATCTCTATACACTTGACAATTGCATCCTGCATTCCTAAGCCAAACACTTCAGTAATATCACATGAGAAAGAGTGCAGCTATACTAAATATGGTTGATATTTAGTATAAACACACAACTGCAACTGTAATATTGATTTTATTTATTAGTTATTTGAACACAATACTAATGTCAATCAGCTGATATTTTAAACTAGAAAATATGGACACATGTTCTTATTTTTGCTCCATTAGCAGGAAATTATTCCGAAGCAAATAACCCCACTTCATGGCATGTGGTCTAGCTAGCTAGCTAACTCTAATTTGTATGTTAGTGTTAATTAGATTCGATTAGTTTTATCTTTATTGTCATTGTACATAGTACATGTACAGAGTCAATAAAATCTAGTTAGCATCTAATCAGAAGTGCATAAGTGGCTTATTTACAATAAATAGTAATATGTTAAATGAGTGTATGGGTCCATACAGTATGTACAGGGTGAAAGTGATTATTGTACAAAAGGTGCAGTAGGTGATAATATATGGTATTTATAGTTATATAGAGTATAACTGTGCAAGGATTGTGCAGAGGATAAGATATGTCAAAAAGATAACATGCTCAAATAACATGATAATGATTTATGATGTAATGATTATTGATTCATCTGGTAAAATAAACTTCCCTTCCTTTTTTCATCTTCACCTGATTAACTGCTTGTGTTTAGTCAGACTTTGCACAAAGAAATTTGCCATGCCCTCTGATGATGTTTCTAACACTACTGTAGTAATGTTTTTAAACTAGGATGTACAATTTTACAGTAACAGATACAAACTGTAAAACATCACAATCCAGTTATAGGAACTGTAAGAATATTGCTGAACCAATCAAAATAGTAGACTGGAACTAACTGGTGTATTATAAATTATTTCAGCATTATGTAAAAGTGATGTGACACTTTTTCCCAGTGCTAAAGTGTAAAAATGTAACACTGATGTGCATTCTAAAGCTGCTTAAACCCATGGCGATTTCTGCTTCTGAAATAATTGAATACATCAAACTGAGATATTAAAAGTCAAACATCAGCCAGTAGGTCACGCCAGAAATGTGTCTTCAAGAATTGAAAAAATCTGAATCACCCTTTGAAGACATTTCAAATGGATCTTCATGAAATAAAACATTGGAATACAATACATTTTTTGAATATATTAAAGATAAATAAATAAATAAATAAATAAATAAATAAATAAATAAATAAAATAAAATACAGTCCGATCCTTTTTACCTTGTTAGCTTATACTTTAGGTAGGGTCAGAGTGTAGATGATCCATCTGTATTAATCACTTAAAAGACCAACTATAACTTTACATTAACCTGCTACCACATTGTAGATCCTACATGCACTAAACATACAGGCTCACATAAATACAGCTTTACTCCTGGAATATTTTTTTTTCTTTTCCATCTCTGCCTCCTGCATTAACCAGATTTGTCAGCCACCACCTCCTCAAATGCTGGTGGTGCTGTGGGAGGTAAAGATTTCTCCACAATTCACTGCAGGCTAGAATCTACTTGTTTTTCGGAAAGAGAGAGAGGAAAAAACTTGATAAACCTTGCTGAAATTTGCTGTTTTATTTGTTAATATGTCACATTGCAGGAGAAATGTGCTGAAATATCAGTTTCATTTGTCTGAGTCTGTTATAGTTCTTATTTGGTTCTACATGCAATAAGAACTACATGCTTTACTATTGTGCTGTATTATTGGACAACAACATGCCAGTGTAAACTAACAGATAATTATGTTGATTTTTGTTCTTAGTACATTCATGTTAAATTATCCCAGTGATGATAACTAATCCCTAATAAATTCAGACTGGTTTAAATGTTTTTGGCAATTAAGCAGCTTT
Organism: Silurus meridionalis; assembly: GCF_014805685.1. Lineage (NCBI taxonomy): Eukaryota > Metazoa > Chordata > Actinopteri > Siluriformes > Siluridae > Silurus > Silurus meridionalis. The sequence continues at coordinate 14,877,929 of NC_060900.1, forward strand.
GAGCTAAGCAGAAGTCTAAGGGAGAAAAAGAATTGATCAGGTATACATTTATATTGCCTTTTAGATTTTCTGCCTTTTGCCCTGTGGAGATTTTAGCACATGGGGTGCCATGCTAACTATGTGCTCACATCAATGCTTAATGGTGCTTCAGGTGGTATTTTGGCCTGCAGAGAAGCAGAAAATCCTGAAGTGCTGAATGGAGCATGGACACATTGACTTGCTGTAGAAAAATCGCTTGCCTTTTCTTTAGCGGTTGTCCATCTCTGTCAAAGGGGTTTACACTTTTTTCTTTCTCACATTGCACTGCTAGTATCTTCTTGCCTTGAGCCTTCTTACTTTTAGAATTTCTTTGGATGTTGAGAAGTTTTATGCGCACTTGACTGTTATGTTTTATGCACATAGTCCTTCCTGTTGCTCTTATTATGGTTGTCATGACACCAAATTTGGGGATTTACAGTATAAAGTATGTTATATAAGTTCTTTATTTTCTACTGTACATTTTGACAAAAGTTACACAAATCTGCTTAACAAATGTGCTGAAAGTATGTCCTTTAACATTTCGCTTAGTATAACTTCAAGTATAAAAATAAACAGAAAATATCATCAACAAATACACTTTACACTGTGTAGAATAATGACTGATTAAACTAGGGCTTAAATTAAGGAGTATGAAAGTAGATGTAATGTCTCCGTCTTTTAAAATTACAAAATATATATATTTTTTGTTAGCTTTTTCAAAGCTTGCCTTGAAACAGCATGCACATTTGAATGCGTGCATAGAAAAGTGTCCACGTTTGATAAATGACTTTCTAAACATTTGTTCATCAACTTTTTAATAGTTTATGATAAAATTATTTTGAACAAATATTTCATTGGATAAAAAAAAAAGTTATAAAACATCACCATTAGCATGTTCAACCCTACTGCCATATAAGAGCAATCATCTTAGCCAAGAAAAATTAATATCCATTCATGTGAAATTAGTCAATATATTTGCCTTATATATATATATATATATATATATATATATATATATATATATATATATATATATATATATATATATATATATATATATATATAGGTGGGTCATGTGTGTGCTTTGTATTCTACTGTGTTCTGTGCTAGGTTAAATCCCATACCCATTTATGAGAAGTAAAATATTTGAAGAGATGAAGGTCAACATTAAAGAGAGAAAAAAAAATTGGGGAACAAAGCTTTAATAAATGCTTTTTTTCTTCTGTTGTGAAACACTCAACAGGAAAACTTCCAAATGTATATGTTTTGCCTTTGCGAACAAAATAATTAAATTCATCTCTAGGCATTTTCTCAGTGTGTTTGCATAGGTGTGTGTGTGTGTGTGTGTGTGTGTGTGTATGTGTGTACAGATTTCAAGAAAAAAAAAGGCATAATTCTCCAGCAGTGATATTAAACCATTATATTGTCTGTGTTTAAATAGCACCTGGTCTAATTGGACTTACATGTGTTTAACTAGACATAATGGCTTCTCCTAACTGACCTTTCACTTCTAATCAATTCAATCCCTCGTGATTTGTAATCATTTGTTCAATGCATGTGTTTTGTTTAGTTTTTTGCCTGAAAATCTTTGCACATGCAAACAGTGCATGATGAGAACCCCCTCACATCTTATATTGTGCTGAATGCTTCATTTGTGATGTTAAAAACTGTAGCAAATGACAGATTAGTTTAGACATTTAAATTATTAGTGATCACAGAGTAAACAAAAGCACAGCTGTTTTTAGGTTCCTATCATTTCAAAAAACACATGGGCATGAATTTCTTAGGATCGGATAGTGTTCAAGCACAGTGGCAGCTGTAGTGTTTGGGTATGGCAGCAGATAATCATGGCTGATTCCTGTGCACAGAGATTTTTGTGACATCTGGCTTCAGCCCAGATATCCAAATGCATCTCGTAAGCTGTGCACGTGACTGTGGGAACATCTTGTGTCTGTGCAAAGGCTCAGGAGTAAGGGGAAAACACTTCAAATAAAATTGCTTTAACCTTAGTCATCTCAACATGGACTGCAGAACGATTAATTTTATTTTCCTGCATTAGGCTTGACCTGTATTTGGAGTGTTTTGATGACAGCAGAGAAGCAGTTATGACAACCATGCTTGACTTCATCTGAACTTATCGTCACTGCAGAGTCTTGACCGGGTATAAATCCTAATGTGTGAGAAAGTGAGCTTGTGGTTGCCAAGATGTCAGGGCTTTGAACCGTCAATCATCCTATTCCTTTTTTTAAGCCCAAACATGGGTGTTACGGGCTGTCACAGAGGTGCTTTAATTCTAGTATTTTGTAGCCAAAATACCATGTCATTATCACTTGTCACTCTTTCCAGTGATGGATCAGATTGATTTTTTTGCCCTTTAATTTAAAGGCTTTACTTGAATGATTCTAAAAATATTTTTTAAAAACATTCTGTCCTCGACGTGTCACTTTGTTAACACATTGATAACTTCTGGTCTTTCAGATGAAATAACATTTACAAACAGATTGGCAAAGTAACGGTGCATCACTGTTGGAAAAAGCAAAAGGCTGATGTTTGACTTATTATTTAAGATGATTCTGAAAAAAGGTTTCCTGTAACTGGTTTAATGCAGACAAACCCAAAATTCCAGGAAACATTAAAGGCTAAAACTGTTATGCCATCAGAGGAGCCAGATGAAGAGATCAGTGGGTCATTGTGTGTGTGCATGATGCTAACTGAACATTAATGATTTTATTTTATTTTTTTTGCTGTGGAGGCTGTTCTCATCCTGTCCGCTCTAATGGCTTGCCTATGATTATCAACGTGAGGGGAAAGTGCTATGAGTCATCTACTGTTATAACATCCAGTCCTGAAAGAAGTCTAGAACAGGCATTTAATCACGATTCTTGCCTTTTCACGTCTCATGTATGCGATAAGAAAGAAACCTTCTGTCCTCTGTAGGTGAGGAATGGCATGTCATGTCCTAAAGAAAAAAAAAGTGTCACAAAAAGGATTGAGAAGATGAAGAGGAGAAGGAAATCGAGAAAGGGGAGAAAAAAAATCGCATGTCTGATCCTCAGAGTCATTTTGAGAGATGCATTATGCATGCTTAATGCTATGCTCCAGCGGCTGTAGTGGTGTGTGTAACCGTTCACACGGATGATGATAACTAATGGCCAGCCTTAGCGTAGCGTGGACATTCTCAAGAAAAAAGATATTATGCTGTATATCTGTGGTAACCTGGACAGCAATAAATGGTTTGAGAGTGTGTCTTGACATCTACAACGTGTAGTATAGGTCATGTAAAATGAAACAGAGCCAGACCCAAAGGCTATTGGAGAACTGGAATCCATCAAGCTTACAAAAAAAAAAAAAAAAAGCCACAGTATGTGTCTGTTTTTATGTTTAATACACTGTGAATGGGCTGCCATAATAACACGCTCATTTATGGTCATGTGTTTATCCTCTTATATTTGCAATGAAGTGTTCATTTTTCACCCCTACACATTTTTTGCGTATATGGAAAAATAGCTGAATATATGTAGTGGGAGAAAATGCAGCATGTTTGCGTTGTCTTGTGTGCCTCTTGTAAGTCCTGTTGCATTGTTTGTCGGTACGTATGTGTTTTGGCTTGTTTGGCTAGTTGCTTCATATTTGATATTTTTCATATATACATCTACATGGTCCATGCACTTTTTTAAATATAATAATGTTCTGACTTCCTATTTCTCTTATGTACAGTACATATGCTACACCAAGATAACGCACAGCTTTGCACAACTTGTCAAGTCTGTTCACCATAGTGACAAGAAAGGGCTTTTCATGCTTGTGATGTACAACCAATGGCAGTTGCTTGTAATGAGGGTTTATGGAAAAGGAAATAGCTTCCAAAGACACGGACAGATTGCCTCTTCTCATAAAACCCACTTGCAGCTTTAATATATCTAATTCTCAGATCATACACTGACATTTCTAAATGTTATTGCAGAATAAATGTTATAAATTCTATCACAAAAAAACAGTGATTGTAACACACAATTTGGCGCTTCTATTGGTATTTCATAGCAAACATCAATTGTTGATCAAGTCACTTATAAGTTAAGATACAAATCATGCTAGATAGATGTGACATAATGTGGATCGAATTTACAGCAAGCCTTAAATGTTGCAGGCATTTAGCCTTAGCTGCTACAGTCCTGATGGAGAAAAAAAGTTATATAATCTAAATGTCTTTGTCAAAATGTTCTGGTTGGCTGGTTACTTTACATGAAATAATATTTCAAGTGGAGGAGGAAGAAAAACTTAAATGACAAAGTGAAACTTTATGCCCAGTGAGGTCACTACTGTATTGAGAGCATTACTTATTTGCTGTTTGCCTAAGAGTCATGCCTGTTTGGAGTTTTTTTTTTCTGTCAACAATCTAACTTTTGCCAGTTATCGTGAGGTTTATAGAAAAAAACCCACAACTTGGTGGTCAAAGAACAAACATGTGGTTATTTATTAGTGAAGCTAGAGATTCTAGGATAAGTTTGTCAGTGTACACCATCTATTTCTGTCAATAGACTGTCACATAAAATCACAGAGCACAAATAGTAGTTACTTCGGCTGTCTAAGAATTTAGTTACAGTGCTGTTTGGTTTTATATATATATCTATTGTATATTGCACTCCAGATGGACAGAAATAAAATTCCTGGTTGGTTCCTACAACTGAAGCAATGAACAGAAGACCTAAAGGAATACAACAGACCCTTAAACTCCCTTATCAACATATATTTTTCTGTAGAATAGAAATAAGCCAGAGAGATCCTGTACTACTCTGCTTGTGAACTTTTTACCTTGCCGAACCCCATCAGTGGTTAAGACCTGCTGCTAGTTAAACACCTCTCTGCCTCACACACATCCAATTTAGGTTGATGAATGCAGAAATGTTTGTAATAACTCAATTAAACATTGTCAACATTGCAGTTGTTGTCCCTCTTGCTTTATTCCCATCAAGCCTTTAAGGTGCCAACAAGTGTGAATTTCAAAAGCTTTTACTGTGTTTTGATGGTCTCAGGCTAAGCTATTAAGGTGGTGCAGGTATAACAGTTCAACAGCCCATTAAGCTATAATGTCATCTTGTTTCTATATCTGTCTCAGCTGTAGCCGGTGCTAGACCAAAAGCCTGATGCGAGGCACACACCATTTGAATCTCTCACAACAACACCCACATGTGTCTCTCAGAGAAATATGTATCATCAAACCTACTCATTATCTTTTCCTGCATATTCTAGTCATGACTGGAAGCGTTTGTCTTGAAAGTTTCAGAGAACCATGAATCCATATGCAACAAGCAGCTGTGATATAATCATAGCCAAAGTTCATGTAGTCTCTCTTGTTCCTCTTGAGATAATTTTTTTGTATGAAAAAAAAAATATCTGCAAGCTTCGTAGTTCTCCACAGACATACTAACCCCAGGCATGTTTTATTTTTTGACCATGTCTGAATTTATCATTTGATTTAGGTGCCTCACTACAGGAAAAAACAGAATGTACACTGAATTAAGTTCAATTAAGAACAGTTACAGTGAATCACTTGTAAGTTAAACTGCATTGTCTAGTCAGAAACAGATATGATTGTTCACTGAAGGGCCTAAATTCCTTGGCCATTTAATTATAAACCTCCCACTCTTCTCTGTACTACTCAGTGTTAATTAACCTTCATTGACTGCTTGCTGAATATTAGATTCCAGCCCTATCTCCTGACATTTAAATAGCACTTATAATGTCAGGGCAAAGTGTTTGTGCTTAAGCAAAAATGGAGGGGAAAAAAATGTTCAGCACACACTAATTGCTTTGTCCTCCACACACTCTCTTTGTGTGTTTAGACGACTGGTTTAAATGACAGGTTTACCCAAGGTGGTGCTGGAGGTGTTTGCTTTATCCTCTTCCAGCCTTATGGTTTTGATGCTTATAAAAAGAAAGGTTTTCACTAAATGAATAAAATTTACAGCCCTGCTAGTGAGAAGCAGTGTGTGTGTTGGTAAAATAAGTGTTGTGTGTTTGTGTCTGGGCCTGGGCCTGTCCTAAAAGCTAAAATATACATGCTCTGGATTTCCTAAACTCTCTCAGGAGAATAAAATTGCCTGTCTGGTGAATTGAGATTCAGGCGATCTGGCCAACAATAGGGAGCCGGGACAGACAAGCAGCTCCACATTACTTCAGTGGTTTCTCTTAGCTTCTAAACGGGAAGCAGGGTGCCATAGAACAGGAGGAATATTGTTTATGCAGATGAGGCAGGAGTGGAGAGGAGACGGCAGCACAGCCCACAGACAGTCAGGGAGCTCATTTGCAGGAGTTTTTGTTTTTTGTTTAGCAGGCAGTTGAGAGCGAAGGAGACAGAAAAAGAGGAAGGCTTAGGTGGGAGGAAAAGAAGTCTTGGCTATATCTGCACAAGCACTGTGCAACTGCCTCTCACTGAATTGGCATCAGCTAAACTGTTCTCTCTGTGGAATTGCCTTAGTCAGCATTGTGGACGAATATGGGTTGTTAGTTCAGGGCTTGTCTGGTGGATAATTGGTCTGTGATAGCTTGTCTTCACCAGGTCACCGACTCCCTTCCAGCCACTGGGTGTGCGGCTCATTGCTCATGAGATCCAAGGATTATTAAGTCAATGAGGCAGAGCATGAAGCCTCGATCACGGTCAGGATCTGTAGAAGGGTTGTGTATGGGGTTGCAGGCTGCAGTATGATGATGAAGAAAATGCAGAATGGGGAGGTGGGGGGTCCAAAAAATGTAAAAACTTATGGCTTGATAGATATGGAAGGACAGACCAGTTGCACAATAAATATGTTGTCTGGAGTCTGTAGCCTACACTAGCAGAAGTACAGCATGTGAGATGAGAATCCAGCTTGGAAGGGGACACATGCTTGAATGTTTTGGAACCAGGAGGAAACCAATGTGGGCAAAGTGATGTGTCCAATATGGACATCAGTGTTTAAATAAAGTATTTAGTAAATACATTAATACATAAAGTATTTAGCTTAATTTATTTTGCATGTGCAATTTATAAAAGTTTTATCTGTTGTCATATAATGTTTTGTATAAGTATTAGCTAAAATAATCACTTTGCGAGTGAGGCAAAAATATGTCATGTGAAGTATATACAGATTCCAGCTGTAGCAGTGTCTGCAGATAGGAATGCTCCAGCACAGCCTTAAAATCACCTGCAAACTGAAGTCCCGCTCCTAATAAAAGTTGAAAAATAAAGCATTAAATACTGTGGCTCCATTTTCCCCCCTACAGTCTGAAAACTTTCTTTCATGAGCATCAGAAAGGTTTTTACACCTCATAATGTCTTATTGGGGGATATGCATTTATTCATTTGAAAATGGCTTATGAATGCTGTCTTGCATAGAGCCAAGCATGCGTGTGTGTGATTGTGTGTGCGTGTGTGGGGTTCTGCATTACTCATCCTCGAGTCACACAATGCTAAAAGCACCACCCGGAATTGTAATTGTTAATATGCAAAAACACCAACCCTAATCTTCTCTGATCTGCCAGATGAGACTTTTTGCTGCCTTATTTCCCCGTTCCCTGCCTGTTTCACAAAAACGTATTTTTGTTTTATATTCCCACTGAGATTCATTAATGTACAATAGAGCTTCTCCATCAGCTGCTGTATATAAGATGTGAATTGGCTCCCTCGCTCTCCCTGCTTTTCACAACTGCATTTATCCGTAATGCCCGATTGTTTTTTTGTTTCACTCAGAATGAGTGCATTGCCTCTCTTTGAATACTGAATTTCTATTAAATTATAAATCGTACTCATTATATCATCACGGCTGCTTTAACATTCCTTTCTACGCTTAAACATAATCTGTTTCGCTGCTTACAGTGTCTAGAGCCAGCCAGGCTATTACACATTTTGCAGTGGTGTAGTTTTTTGTCTTTAACTTGGGTCAAATTTTTTTTGTGGCATCAAAGCCAGTTTGTTGGATTTTCTCTACATACAGTAAAAGATATTTGAATAGGAGACACTATATCATGAGACGCTCTGTTATGAACGTTTAGTTTTGAAGAGTGTTTTTAGACTCATCAGATAAGCATGAGAGAGAGTGTCTGTATTGGAATTGCACCTTACATTTTTATTTTTTTTTAAATTCACAGACAATCACAGGGATAGCAGCTGAATTATTCAAATTTGTAGCTGAGCAGCTCTGCAAAAAATAAAAAATAAAAGACCCACACACATCAGAAACTTG